>NC_048230.1:6263265-6416293 GCF_002007445.2 Ailuropoda melanoleuca
GGGCCCGGGCCCCGGCCCTGCGCCCCGCGGATCTGAGCGCAGGTAACCGAGGCGGCGCGGCGCTGGGCCTCGCGGGCGCGGCGTGGGATCGTGGCGAAGTTTCTCGGCGTGTAACTCTAGCGCTGTCTGCTGGGGTTGCGGGGCCGGGGGAGGCTGGGTCCCCGCACCTCCCCCACGCGCTGCACTGTCCCTCGGCCTGCGCCGCGGTGGCCTGGAAGCCGCGGCACCGAACGTCGTGTAACCCTTCGGGGGCTGGTTTCGGAGCCCGCGGGCCTAGGTCGGGCGGGGCGGGTGCCTTTGGCGGACGCCGCTTGGGGGAAACCCAGAGCCTCGGCCGAGCAGAGCGCCGTGGAAAGCGGGCGGCGGGATCCAGCCCAAGGAAGGCGTCGGGGACGCGCCCGCACCCCGAACTCGGTGACGCGGGGGAGCTGAGGGCTGGGTCTTTGCGGGCGAGATGAGGGTGTCGGTTCAACTGGCCTACAAAGTCCCAGTCCTCGGCCCCCAGGACCGGCGGCTTCTCCCAAGCTCCAGGCCGGCACGGCAGGAGCTCAGCGCCCAGGCGGGAGTGTACCGGGACCACACTGGAGAGGGGATGGCAAGGGGCGCTCGGCGCGGGCTCTGTGGGCAGATTCGAGGGATCCCTGTGTTTCGCAGGAACAGTGGGAACGTACTCAGAACTTTAAGTCGGCCACTGTGTGCAGTCGGTGTCAGGTCCGCGTTCTCCGGGTGGAGCCGATTCCCGCCAGGGCGGACGTGGAGCTGGCGGGGAGAGAGCCTCCCGCTCCCCAGCTCCCCACAACCAGGAACCCACCAGGGCTTGCCCTGGTGCGCTTTCCAGAGCGGCTACCTTGGGCTTGGAAGTGGGGAATCTCACCCGATTTCTGGAGTTATCCCTGAGGAGATGGGACGGGATGTGGAGGTTTAGCCTCCGTGGAGGGGGAAGCCCCTGCCCCTCCCTTCCACCACCGTTTCTTCAAAGATGCGTCTTTGTGGGAGTGTCTTTTGTTCCCTGATCTATGCAACGTAATGTTGACCGCCCGAGTCCTCAAGTTTTATGCTGAGGTTCCCTTCCTAAACCCTCTGCGCAGTCACTTAGTCTACCCTCCCAAAAGAAGAAAGTCCACCAGCCCCGGAAACCTTGAGTTTGTTGGGTGTCGGAACTTTTTGTTTATTTCTGTTTATATTGTGTTTTGGCTATCTTGGCCGCTGGGGCCTTGGGAAAACATTTGGGAACACGCGGTGAGGTGACCTGAACTGTGTGAAGGGCAAGTTGACAAAACAGGGCACCTTGGGCCCCCTTCCACCTGGCTTTGGAAAACTAGAGAGTTTTCTAGAAGCAGGAGGAGGGTGAGGGAGAAAGCAGTCCAGCCAGGTTTGCCCACCTTTCTGCAAGTTGTGCAAAGACCCCATCTGGAAGGTTTTTCCACAGGCTTCTGCGGGCTTAGTATAGAGTCGGCTTGCAGGAACCCAGGGTAGCCTCTGCCCCCGTTTTGGTGGCCATGTGGGGACCTGAGCGGAGGGGTTCAGGTTTGTGGAGGGAGCCCCCTGGGCTGTGGGGTCACTGAGGCGAGGTTGGGCCTCTGAGTCCAGGAGTGGGCACAGCCTCCCACTCCATTTGGCCTGCGTGTTTTCAGGTGTGAGCTTTGTCCTGCATGCCGTAGTGAGTGTAAACGCAGACGTCACAGTTAGGGAAAATGTTCGGTCAAGTACCTAAATGCACAAGTATCTTAACAGATTCTCAGTTTTGAGGCAAAACAGTCTAGGAGCAGGTTGGTGGAAGCTTCAACGGGAGGCCTTGCCCTATTTAAGAAAAACGGTCTCTTTTTTCAGAGTACTGAACCAAGTTGGGAAAACAAAGTTCTCCGTTTGAACCCATGCCTTTCCCGGCCCTGGGGATGAGTATCTGAAACTAAATGAAGTGGAAATCTCCAGAATGTTATGTGGTCGCAGAACTGGGCTGGAGTGATGGGATGTGGAAAAGCAGACCCGAGTTGCCTGATTTGCACCCACCCTGGAGGGGACAGACACGGTGATCGGGATATAAATCCTGGGAATAAAGCATAAGGAGCCGGCAGTGTCCCCGGCCTCCCTGGCCTGGTTCAGGTGGCTGGCAGTTTTCCCTCCGGCATAGCTGGGGCTGACCTGGGTTTTAGGGATTTTTAGGAAATGCTTTAGTGCTTCATTGCTTTGGGGGAAGTGAGTGATTACGTTTTTCCTTCTTGGGACTTTTCCTTTGCAAAGCGTGACTGAATCAGCTACATGGTGGGCTGGCCTGGCCTCCAGCAGCTGATTCGTGCTTTGCTTTAAGCTGTTGTATTTAGGAATTGGGCTTTGGTTGAGAGCCTTTTGATTTTTCTGTCCCTTTTGAATTCTCATAGTTTCCTGAAACAGCTGCCACCATCCCACCCCCCCCCCCAAGTCCATCCCTGTTAGCCGGGTACCTCTTGGCTCCATAGGAAAAGTGGCTGACACGGACAGACTTGTGTGCCCTGGAGCGGTCTTCTGGAAGCAGCTAAATGCAACGTGGAAAGCTGGTGGGAGGGAAGGGTTTCAACCAGACCCCCAGGGAGACCCACGGAAGACTTAAAATCCAGCTGGACTCCTGGTCCTGCCTCCTGGGAGGAAACTTGTATTCCCTCAACTCTTAAGTAGATTGCAGCCTGGTGAATAATTAACCTCGCCCTTGTAGCTCCTCTCTCTTTTTTTTTTTTTTAAAGGAAAATCAAATCCCAACCTATGAAAGATTAAAGATACATTTTTGTGCAGCAGGATGGGATCGGCAAAGGAAGTGTTGGGCGAAGCCAGCCCTCTCATCTCTACAGTGTCCCAGCAGCTCTGGAAGTTCTGATAGTTAGAAATACCTCTAGGGTTTCCCTGGTGGCCGTTCCTGCAAGTGGCCTCTGAGCTGCTTTCCCAGGTCTCCTTTGGGCGCCTTTGCCCAAAAGCCGAGCTTTCTGAACCCCCGGCGAAGAGCAGGGTTCTGTCCCCTGCTTTGCGCTTTGTGTGGCCCTCACTCCCGCACCAGGTGGATTTTGCTGCCAGGCTAATCCGGGGCTCTCTGAGCACGACAGTAACTGGCCTGGGTCACTTCTTCCACACGAAGGAACAGCACTCCTAATCCGTGACACGTTGGTGAAAAAGTTGTCTCAGAAGCAAGGGGTCAGCATGGGTTCCATGAGTGGTTTTTCTGGAAGCAGCCTGGTGTGAGGGCCATGAAGACAGACCTTGGGTCCAGACAGGCTTGAGTTGGGAGTCCTAACTGCCACTTGCCAGCCGAGTGGCCTTGGACCGGTAACTTCTTTGTGACCATTTCTTCCCTTGTGAATGAGAGTTTGATACCTACGTCATCATGTCGTGGTGAGGCTTATAGGAAAATTGGAGGTTCAGTGCCTGGCACGCACCAGCGGACCTTTAACTGGTGCTGGTCTCCTCCGCTCTCTTATTTGGAATCTGCGTGTGTATACGTGTCAGTTGAGAAGGGTGTAGAGTCATTGAGACCTCAGGCTGGTGGGTCTGGTGGGTTGGCAGGTTGTCTCTCTTGCTGTCTCATGTATAGCCTTGGGCAAGTTACTTAACCCTCCGGGAACAGCTGCATTGCAATCCTCTAAGGCGGGGATAGGGCCTGGGAACTCCCCCCTCCAGTCTTTCTTGTCTACCAACCACGTGTAGGGGACGATGGGGCCGGGCTGGGGTTACAGCTGCAAGACGGGCATGGTCGCTGGCTGCCCACTGGGATTTGTCCTCCAGCTCTGAGAGCTGCTGAAGGGTATCCTCTTGCGGCTGAGGCTGAGGGTCAGATTGGGGGGAGGCCTCCCCAGCATCTCATGGCTGGGTGCAGTAGGACTTTCCAGGTTGGGGGCCAGCAGGCGTGAGCTGTGGAACAGGAGGTGGGTGGGGCTCGATTAGCCAGCACAGCATCTCAAAGTACCCTGGATGTGCCGATGTGGCCACCTCGAACACCTGCCCTGCAGTACCTCCAGCCTGAAAGGCCCAAAGACTCTGGTTCTGACACTGAGCACATTTCATGAAGGGGCCCCAGGAAGGGTGAATTGCCACAGCTGCTTTTGGCTTGCTCGCTCATTGACCCACGGGGCACGCTAAATGGACTCTAGTGGGACCAGTGAAGCAGGGTACAGAATCAAAGTGGGGGTGGTGGGGGTGGAAGGAAATAAGTTGATATTCCAAAATACACTGCAGGGTAATCAACATGGGAAATAAAAATCAGAATTTCGTTGGACTTCCTTATACTTGATTTTTTTTTTTATGGCTCAGTGATGTTTTGATTTTGAATTTCAAACCAGTGATTGAGAGAGACCAGAATCTTTACAGTGCTTTAGAGGCTTTCCTGCAGTGGGCTCGGCTCACAGAGGGCCCCAGAGCAGGTGACTTCTCACCCACTGCATAGCTCCCTCCCTCCTTCCCTTTGGCACGGTCTGGGGAATTTTGAAATCTGGGGAATTTTGAAATCGCCCTGTAGCCAGACCCCTTGTGTTTGCTGTCCAGGAGAACTGGGGAGGGAGGTGCTATGTGGAAAGAACCATCTCCTGATCTTAATCTCTGCTCTGCCACTCTGGGCCTGAGAGCCCCATTCTCTGTCCAGTGGGGGAATTGGACTGAATACAGCGTACTCCCCTGGTAGCCTTAACTTGCTTCCACGATTCTGGGCCAGGAGGCACAGAGGAGGGCACAAGGTTGGAACCTGGGGCTGTGGTTGGGACGGGTGGGGAAGGGACTCAGGGATGTGCAGCTGGGAAATTTGGATCAGTCTGTGAAGACTTTGTGGTTCATTCTCATGAAACTCACTTCCTCTCACTGGATTTCTGCCCTGGGCGGGGGGTGGGGGTGTGGGGTTCAAGGGAAAAACTAGCTTCTCCTTCTTGGTGACTGAGGCTTTCATTCTGGTCTTCAGTTTTCTCTCTCTCCGTGTCCTTTGCAAGGTAGACGTCCCCCACTCTTCCTAAACGCAAGGAAGTGGCATTGCTGATTATCTGCTGATGGCACCTGGCTTTCTGGGAGATTGGTGGAAGACAAAATCCTTTCCTGCTGATGGCAGGCGTTGGTGAAAGGGCATAGGCTTTGCAGTTGGAAACTAGGCTCTCCCGTGAACTAGCTGGGTGACCTTGGACCAGTGATATGCCTTCTTGGGACTCAGTTTTCCTGTCTGTGATGATGCACGCCTGCTCTGATCAGAGGATCAAATAAGAAATATGTGTGTGGAAGGCTGGGGGGTGCACGGTGGGAGGGGAGTACATGTAGCTGTTCTCAAGTGACACCATAGTTCGTCCCAGGGCCTGTGGGGCCAGTGAAGAAACCCCAGTGAGGTCAAGGAAAGACGACCTGAGCCTGGCAAGCTGCTTGCTGGCTTAATATCTGGGGAGAAAATATTGGGAGAAAAGCAAGTCCTTGCTGGGGGGTGGGGAGCAGAAAAGCGAGTTATTCCTTCTTTAGGGAGACATGCTAGATATACCCTGGCTGGAGCGGGGGTGGATGTCACTGACTCCACCAGGGGTGGGGTCATGCAATCCCTGTGCTCCTGCCTATGTGAAGGGACAGGTTGGGAGCAGAGTTGAGATAACATTCTCTTGAATCTTTTCCTGCAGCGCTTGCTCTGGTGAGCTTAAAAACATGAAAAAAGAAAATGTGTCTCTGCTCTT
Organism: Ailuropoda melanoleuca; assembly: GCF_002007445.2. Classification (NCBI taxonomy): domain Eukaryota; kingdom Metazoa; phylum Chordata; class Mammalia; order Carnivora; family Ursidae; genus Ailuropoda; species Ailuropoda melanoleuca. The sequence goes on from NC_048230.1 coordinate 6,268,920, forward strand.
GGAACTTTGAGGGCGATTAAACAGATACTTGGAAGCAGGACCTGCATATGAGCAAAATATTAGTCTCCAACTTGCCTGGCCAGACCACTGTATATCTGAGAAAAGTCAACCAGACCACTTGCTCCCAGCCGGTCCATGTGGGGAGGATTCACCCTCTCCTGGCCTGAGTCTCCCTCTCCCCCTGCCTCTGCCTTTCCTTCTGTGTCTGGTGATAGCAAGTGTTCATTGTCACTCAGGTCTGGACGCACACTAACCTTGGCCAAATCACTGAATGTTAAACCATCTGGCAAAATCTTACATTTCGACAATGGGCCTTTTCTGTGTAGCTGAGGATAGAGAAGGGCAGCGCTGGATGCTGGAAAACCACTTAAGCGGGTGACAGTGGAAAGGGGCAGGGTCCAGGATCCTGACTTGAATGTGAGGGGTCGGGATGGAGCAGGGGGGCTGCTCCTTATAATAGAAGTAGGTTGGAGAAGCAGCTCCCCCTGCCTCCAGCGCCTGAGTGGGGGAAGGGGCTGCGGCCAACCTACCTTGGCATCCTCCCTTTCGTCCTTTCGGTGGGTTTTGTTGTAATTAGACGAGTCGTGACAAATATCCCGTTGCCCTTTGGGCTGGGGAGTTGTGAGGACTCCTGCCTGGAAACCCAGCCTAGTTCACTGGGGAGCCATAATTAGGCAAGAGAACAGTTCTCGGGCCCTTGATTCAATAAAGACCCTTTTATGATGTTGGTTTTTCCCAGAAAAATAATACCACTTTGCCCCGTTTATTGCATTTAGATGTGTAATCATATTAGAGCTGAACAGCCCCGGGGACCGAAGTTACGCAGTTGGGGTTTTCACCAAAGCCTGTTACCGGGTCTTCAGAGGAAAACCGTGTCCTCAGAAAAAAAGGAAAATGACAAGGAACGTTCTTGAGGATTTTTCTCTCTTGGCATTCAAAGGATATTTTCTTGCATCAAGGTGAGAGGTGGCCCAGGATGAAAACCAGAAAGTGAAACTAACTTGAGTGGCCCGCGTCAGTGCCGGCCCCTGGTGCTCTCGGCAGCCCCGCCTGTGCCCAGGCCATGCGTGCCTGGCATGGTCCCTCCTTGTCGGGCAAACGTTATTTGTCAGATGGCCAGCACGTGCCCTGCTGAGGGCTGGAGGAAATGCCGGAGAGGACGCCTGTGTCTTCTCCACCAGGAGTCGTGGTGTCCCAGCACGTCTGCATGCGGTGGCAGGGCTGCGGACGCTGGTGCACACAGGTGGCAGTGCGCGGCCTCTCCAAGCCCCTCCCCTGAAGGGCAGTCAGCCCTGACTAAATATAGTCCTGGAGGTCGCGGGCAGCTGTGGTTGGTTGGGAGGATTGGCCTGGCCCCGCTCGCGGGTGCTGGCCACGCCCCTCCAGGCGTCGGGCTTTGGGAGCGAGGCCCTGCCCAAGGCGCTCTCTAGTGTGCAGACCCCCTCGCGCGCCAGCATCCCCTCTCACCTTCTTATCCCAGACGTTTTGTCAGGCGAAACATGTTTCCCAATCGCGGAGTAAAATCCCTCCTAGAAATCTGCCCAGAGCTGGGTTAGGCAGAGCTCATCAGTGGAGCCCAGAACCTCTTTCCCAACTGGGGGTTTAGAAATCTCCGGCGATGAGGAAATTTCTGGGAGTCATTTGTAGGAGTGCTCTGTTAAGAAACAGAGGGTATGACATTTCAGAATGCTGAAACCCTGTTGCATGAAAAGGGGGGAAATCCATTTAATTCCAGGACAGCTGATGGGAGTTACTGCTGAAATATTTTTCAGTTATCACCCTTTTACGGCAGAAACACTGCGTTTTGTAGATGATTCCACTGTTTATAGATAATGGGTATTAAAATATTCTTCCGGTATGACTATTGTAAAGTTTGAGGTTTTTGGTTTTTCAAACTTATAATTTAGACTTTCTGGATGTTTTAGTCTCTTTGGAAGAAGCGCTATTAAATTATATACACATAAAAATAATACGTAGTGGGTTTGGGGGGTTTTTTTTTGTGTTTTTTTTGCTTCTCCAAAGGAATATAATTAGAACATCTGAAACCAGATTACCTAATTAGTACATTTTTCTAATTAGGTGTTAGGAACCTGTGATGAGATAAATTATCGTAGATTCCCAAATGGAACTTTAGCCACAAGGGGGTTTGGAGCAAGTACCCAAAGAGGGGGGGGGGCGGGAATCATGTGTTTTCATTTTTGGCTACCACCCCCTCACCTGCTCCCTGCAAAACACGTCGTGTGCCTGCCCCTCCAGCAGCAGCAGTGTCCAGACAAGAGTTTCATTTTCCTTATCTCAAGTAAATGGAGTTGGAAAAATTACTCATCTCTGTCAGCTTCTCTGCTTCTGACAGTGGAGTGATGAAGGCAGGGTTTAAATACTACTTTTTGACATTTGTCAGCAGTAATGTTAGTGGCTGTTCTTTGAGGGGGGAAAGTTCTGGTGATTGTTGATTCAGTCCGTGCTTTCTGTGTGCTCACTGGTGGCCCTGGGGGCAGTCTGCAGGGGTGGGGACCTCCAGCCAAGAGCAGGGAATGAAGCTGGGACCCAGCTTTCGTCCTTTTTAGCTGTTCACGGGTGCACGGGTCCCTACCTGAAATTCTGAACTCCAAAAAACTGCAAACCAAAAGTTTGTTGTTATAACTAATTCCATGGGAAAACCTGACCCACACTGACTTGAGACCGCGAGAGTCTCTCTTTTTCTCTCGGGGAGTGTGAATATCTGTGGGTTTCACTGCAGAGAGATGAATGTGTTTAATTAGGGGTGCTGCCCTGCTGGACTGTGACAAAACAGGTGGTATGTGCAACTCATGACCTTTTTAAACCGTGGAAAGTTCTGAAATACATATGGTCTGAGGGCTCCAGGGAGAGATTGCCCCTCTAAGCCCCAGGCCGGGGGTGGGAGTGGGTAGAGCCCCAGCTTTTCTGGGGCGTGTTTCTCCTTCAGCACACCCAAGCAGCAGGCCTCATGGTCCTCAGAGCCCTTCCCTCAACCAGGCCTTAAACCCCACGAAGGCCCAGAGGTTTTGCTCACTGTTGTATTCTGTCTGGAGCACACCAGGTACTGAGTGACTTACTCGTGAGAAGCTGGCGGTGAGGTTTCCCTGTGAGGGGACCAAATAGGGTTACTGTCTGTGGCAGCTCTCCTCTTCTGTTCCGGCGTGAAAGCAGTCTGAGATAGTCCCTGAACCAGTACACCTGTGTTGTAATAAAACGAGGTATAAAAGCAAGAGGTGGTCTGGGTTTGGCCCATGGGCCCACAGTCGGCCAACTCCTGCGAGAAGGATCAACGTAGACTCTTCTTTCCCATGCTGTTAGCTGAGCTGTCTGCGTGCCTTCTCTGCTTGTTTCCCTCCCCCGTGGAGTCTCCCTTAAAGAGAGAAAAGTTGTGGCTCTGATGGCAGAACCCACGCCTGGCTCTGGCTCCTCCAGATGGTCTGGAGCCGTGGACGAGAGGAGGGCGCTGCCTCCCCGGCCCAGCGGCGTTAGCAGCAGTGGGCATTTGTGTGGACAGATGTATTCAGGCCCCAGGCCAGCCTTGCCCAGGGGCACTTGGACCTCCGCTCACTGATAATGAGTTTTTCTGGGGGGCGCTGAGCCAACCCCAAGGCACGCTGGCCAATCTGGCATCAGGCCAGGCAGGGCTGGAGAGTTTGGGGGGCGGGGAGGGGCAGCTGAAGGGCTGAGTGTAAGCATTTAGGAGCTGAGGTGTTCTAGCAAAAGAATTTCTGGCTGAGAGAGATTGGTCATCGTAAACCCAGGGACTCAGATGGATGAGTTTCAGGCCTCCTGGCTTTGTCATCCCGGCCTGTGAGCAGCCAGCAAGGGCGGATGGGCCAGCGAGTGTAAGAAGGCTTTCTGCTGCCGCCAAGGCTCCGGTCCAGCGGAGCCCCCAGGCTCCCACCTCCAGAGCAGCTGTCACGGGGCTGACTGGGTAGCTGCTGGAACGAGGGCCTGCAGAGCCCACCCCCCCACGTGGGAGCACCAGCATCCCTCCACCTGGCCCAGCCCAGCTCGCTCTGCCAGGAAATTTGGCCCCTGACTCGAAGCGACCGTGGCGTCTCCTGGCCCCGGGGCCAGACTGTCCCCGCCAGCCCCTGCCGCAGGCCCCAGCATCGCTGTCTGTGCTCAGTAGCTTCTCTGGAGGAGGGGTTCCCCCAAGACATTTCGGGACTGTTGCCCTCTGCCTGACCACTTCCTTCCCTTGTCAGGGTGGGACTGGCACATACTTTTCTTTCTAAAGCAAATTCCAAACAAGGGCTGATAACTCTGGTTGGCTTTTCTTTTCCTTCCACTGTGGTTTTGTGGGTTGCTGGCTATTTTAGGGACACCACATTCCGAGTGGAGCCTCCTCGCTCTGCAGCCCCTTTGGAAGCCCGGATGGCCTTTCATCCCGCAGCGGGGGCGGGGGGGTGCAGGTCCCCCGTCAGCGTCAGCGATGTGTGATCAGCACAGGCCAGGCTCAGGGAAGGCCCGAGGACCGGGAATGGGTGAGCACCGCTGTCAGCCATGCCCAAGTGGGTCACTTTCACATGCCTAGCATGGCTGGGGGGCCTCCTCTGGCCACGACCCCGGGGCCAGTGCCCCACCCCCACCCACCGCATTCTTGAACACCTGGGTTCCAATACTGCCTGCCCCATGGTGAGTGGCGGCCTAGAGCAGTGACTCTTAAGCTCCGAGTCCCCGTCACACAAGGAGCCTGTTTGCAATGCAGACTGGGGCCCTGGAGCCAGCATTGGTGATCCCTACATGTGATTGGGATATATGTGCTTCAGGACAGCATGCGCGGGGCGGGGGTGGGGGGCGCAGGTAAAGCAGCTTCACAACCGTGGGCTGGGTAGAAGGGGGAGCAGGGAGAAAGAAGGGGCCGGGGTCAAGAAAGGTCACCCAGATGAGAGAAGCTGAGTCTAGAAGAACACAGCAGGGGGTGGGTCAGGATAGCTCACCCGGATGGATTGCTCTGGGCCAGGCAGAGTGCTAAGCCTTGAGAAGAATGAACTTTAATCCTCCCAGCTGCCCCCGAAACCTGTAGTGCCCCGGGTCTCGGCCTCGCAGAGGGGCCGGCTGAAGCACAGTGGGGTTGGAGAGCCCAACAGAGGTCCTGTGGCCGCGGGGCCGGGGAGCCGCGAGCTGGGTCTCACGCTCTCGCTCCCTCCCACTCTACTGGAGCCAGGGCACCCCAGGTGGCAGGACCGGCTCCCGCGGAAGTGTGCAGACTGCGGCCGGGGCTTCTGAGCAGGCGAAGCACGGTGCAGTCACAGCGTCGAATGGTTCAGATGGCTTTGGTCCTTGTGTCTGTGGGGGACAGCTCGCGCTTTGCTGGAGGAGCGTATGGCCGTGATCTTGGTCAGGGCAGAAGGCTGTGGGCGAGAGGACAGTTCACCATCCCGTCCCGTTTCTCCTTGGCCACTTTCTGACTATCCCCTCAGCCCACCCCCAGTTTCTGCCCACCTGCGCGTCCCAGCAGAGCCTGTCGCCGGGTTGATTCGAACCTGAAAACCATCTGGGAGATACCAGCCGTCTGCGCATTGTAGGCTGTTTTTGTAGGGGTCTGGGACCTGCGTTCCGGCTCAGGCCCACCTGACACTGTTGCCTCTTCCAGAGCTCCCTCCGAGGAAGCGGGCAGTTAAGTGCTAGAGCAGAGGGAAGGCTGGACGGACCCCCAGGGCATGCTGTTTCTCACTCAAGGTAGCCTCTTGTCTCCCGCCAGGGACACAGGGCCTGTGACTGGGCTTTTCAAGAGCTGATCCTTTGGTTCCTACAACAGAGCTGAAATTCTCTTACTGCCTCTGAAAGGGGAGAGATGGCGGGAGCTTAGTGGCTACTGGGCGCATTTTAGAGACAGGCTCACCAAGCCCAAAACTGGAGGGAAGTGGAAGCAGAGCTCAGGTCCTCTCTGACTCTTAGAGTCTTGTGTCTCAGTCCTTCAAGAGGGCTTTAGGAGTCGAGCGCCCCCCGCCCCATCTTCTCCTCTCCACCCAGACCCAGCCTGGCCTCCCAGAAAGTCTGGAGCTGACTGTCCTGCAAGCCCATTGCCACGTCAGGCCTGAGACTTTCACTTGGCTTCTCAGGAGTTCAGTCTCTACAAGATGGGTCCACGCCCCACAGGGGAAGACAAGGGCCAGATGACCCTTCTCCCAGGTCTTACCGCATTCCCTGGTGCTTGGGACTGCCCTCGGCCACTTGGGATTCCTGTGCATTCCAGTCCACCGCACTTTGTGGGCAGAAAGCACTGGCTTTAGAGTTGGCTCGGGGTGGAGCAAAGGCTGGTCATTCCTGGGCGTGCTGTGGGGGCAGTGAGGCTGGCCACCCTCCAGGCCCAACACCGGAGGGAGTTGTGCCACCGTGAAGACCCGGCAGCCACCCTACCCACCACAGAGCCTTCAGGGGCCGTCGGGTGAGGGGATGCCATCTCCACCTCGGCTCCCCTGGGCCAGCCGGTTGACTGCTTACTTACCTGGAGAGTGTTCAAGGACAGCAAGAAAAATGAGGGACTTTCAGGGGCAGCTGTGTTTTCTGACTCAGTCATAATGCCCCTAAAAATCCTTATTGTTCTTGCAGTGTGCATCGGGCAGCGGCCGCCAAGCCAGCCCTCCTCACCCGCCTGGCCGCTCTGGGACAGGAAGGGCTTCCTGGGGTCCAGTTGGGATGTCCTCCCCCATCCTCTTGAAACGAGAGTGGATTATTAAAACAGTTCTGTTGGGCCAGTGAACTGATTTGCATATATTTTTACAATTTCTTTCCTTTTTTCCTTTCTTTTTTTGGTGGAGGATTAACTGAGGTAGTCCTGCGCAGGTTGGAACTCAGAATACAGGGTCTCCCAAATTTGTGTGTGGTGAAGGTTCTGGGAGCCCAGCTGCACTTGTGGAGCCCAAGGATGGGCGTCTTTGGGCCCAGTTATGTCAAGAGCAGCAGTGCTGGGCTTGCCGGGACGCTCCCCTCTCCTGAGAAGCTGGAACTCGTTAGCGGCAGGAGGGGCGAAGACACCTGGGCAGGAAATTGTACTGTGTTTGAAAATAGAGGGAGCCCAGCCCACTCCCTGAGAGCCAGTTACCTGGCCATACACTCTCCACTCCCCAGTGAATTCGGAGGGCTTCTCCCCCCCCACCCCCCCCCACCCCGCTGTGCCCCTGGAGCTCACATTTTCTGGATGTTCTCTATCCCAGTTTCACCTCCTGGGGCTCCTCACTTCTCAGCAGGTGCCCCCACCCCCACCTTTTCCACTCACCCCACAGATATGTTGGCTGAACCAAGGCCTTGTCTTGAGTGGATTTAGGGTTGCTTGCTGGGGGATTGTCAAGAAATACCAAAAATTGTGATTTGTCCCCCTCAACCCAGGAATGCCAGTTCACAAGACTGTCCCCAGATCCCAAAGCAACAGAACCCACCCCCCCCACCCCGCCCCGGCTGAGGCTGAGCAGGTGGCCTGCCTGTGCATGGACATACGTGGCAAGCAGGCAGCAAGCAGGACTCTGAGCTCCTGGGGTCCACCCCAGGGCTCGTCGACCTCACAGGTCAGCAAGGGGAATTAATCCTCTAGATATTTCTTGGGTTTCCAGGTGCAGACTTGGCGGGCTCTGGTCACCGGAGAAGATAGCTGTTTGCAGGCCCCTGACCGCATGATCGTGCTTCTGGCCAGCCTGGCCCCTTGCTCCTTAGGCTCCAGTCACCCCGGCCGGGCCTCCACACCAGCTCTCCCGGAGGCCGTTTTTAAAGGGCTGGGTTTGCTCAGAAGCATCAGCATTCTTCGCCCTGGGAAAAGAGAAAGCGTCAAGGTGAAGGTTAACTTGACGTTGGGTGTGGAGTGATGTTTACCCCTTCTCGGTAAGAGGTGGATGGGGCTTTCCTGAAATGAGAGTCTCCTCACCTACAATGGTCATGGGGTGCTTGGTCATTCCTCATAGCTAAGCCTTTGCTAACTTTAAATCAGCTGTCCCTCCCTGAGGCCCCTTTGCCCAGCCCTTCTGCCCCCCGCCAGACCTCCTTATTCCTGAGTGTGTTCCTCATTCTTTACACCAAAACACTTGCAAAAAAAAAAAAAATTTTTTTTTTTAAGGAAGGTAATACATGAAAAATAGAGTACTGTTCTCCCCCAGCTGTAAACGAACCGTCTTCCACTGTGGAGCATTTCGAAATACAGAAGCATGGAAAGGCTTATAAAAATGCCCATGCCTCAAGATAACATCAGCTAATGAAATAGATCCTTCCAGCACTTTTCCCCTATGCGCATACACACCCCATTAGCGGGATCGGGGCTTTTAAAAGGCGTGAGGCTTATAACCCATTTGAGCAATGGCCCTCTGCCCTTGGGAGCCAAAGTCTCTCTTCTTCTTGCCGAGTGGGACGGCCGATCGCCTGCAGCCAGGAAGCTCTGAGCTCTCCGTGGCGGGTACCGGAGCCACACTAGGTCTCTCTTTTAAATGGAGATTGATGAAGTTGGTGAGGTTGGAGCTGCAGGCTTTGTCCTGATTGATCTCCAAGTGGGGCTGCTGCACTGCTTCTAGACTACTGTGGCACGCAGAATCTGGGGAGCCTTACACAAATGCCAGGGCCTGTCTCTCCTCCCCAGCAAGGCCGGGAGGGCGGCGGGCACAAAGGGACTGGTATCTGTCTTCCATTTCTCAGGTGGTTCTGTGAAGCAGCCAGAGAACTATCCGGCTCCATGGCCACACGTTAGATCTGGAAGATTCTCGCAGCTCTACCTTCAGAGTCAGATGGAGGAGATGTGACCACTGGCAGCTGGCAGAATTTCACGTGCAATGCTCTCTCTGCTGCGCAGGGTCCTCTTTTGATCCTCATTGTATAGGAGGGGCTGAGGCACAAGTGATCGGGAGAACCAACCGGAAGACGCAGCGAGGATGCGGGCAGCGCTGGGCTTTGGAGCCGCAGCTTCTGATTCCCGAGGCCGGTGTGTTCAGTATTAATTACGTATAATGAGCATATGGTCCTAACCTGCATATCATGGTGCTTACTAATACTTAAGCATTGGGTCATCTAGTATCCGGAGGTGGGTGGGTGGGTGCTCCTGTCTCATGGAGAAGGTATCTGGACCCCAGGGAGGCTGGGTTCCTGTCCCTGGGTCTTGCTGATGTGAGTGTGCCCCTGGCCAGCCTGCACCGACAGCTGCCTCCGTTCAGCCTGCTGTGGGGCCTGGGATCCCAGTTCTGGGCAGGGCGAGATTTAACCCCATTTTCACAGCACAACAGAGGTGTGGCCTAGGTGGCATGGCTGGGGGGTGGCAGAGGCCCCCAGTTCCCTGCTCCTTGCCTGGACAAGGTGTCTAGGAAGGAGCCCAGCCCGCGTGGGGCTTGCTCATCGGGGCCCGGCTCTGAGCTGGCAGCGCTCAGGGTCAGGACCCCTGCTGGGGGTGCCTCGGTCTCCAGAAGGCTGTCCCTGCCCTGCCCTTCCCTCCTTCCTACAGAGCAAGCCTCCAGGAGCCTGGCCGGAGGGCCACCTGGGCAGGCTGCCAGCACGGGGAGCTCCAGGAAGCGGTCGGCTGTTCCTGGACCAGTCTGCAGAGCGGGAGGGCCAGCCTGCCTCACACATGATGGGTGGAGCCAGGAGCTGAGAACACTACTTTCCCAGAGCCCAGCAGCTCTGGGCCAGGCCCATGGGCTTTCTTGGGCAGTGAGGGCCCGAGCCTTGGCCACGCCTTCCCTTGTTGGCCTTGGCTCGCTCTTCCTCAGTCTGGCTCTCCCCTGGCCCCCTGCTAGTTTGCAGCGGACTGCGCATGCTTGGCAATGACACCCATTTAACCTGCTTCCCAGAAAACAGGATGGTTAGGCAGGCAGACTCAGCCAGCACCTTGGTGGGAAGCAGGCTCGGCTCGGGCTTTTCTTGCCCATGCTCCTTGGGGGACTGGGTTGGGAGATGGCCCTAAGCTGCCTTGGCTTACCTGGGTCAGAAATAACCTCAGCTCAACTCACCGCCTAGAGCAATCAGACTGAGGCCAGAGCTTTGAGCTCCTGTAGCTGGGGAGTGGAGGGGGTAAAGCCCCCCACTACTGAGTCTGTTGCCTCATTTGGTCAATGGGCATAATAGTGCCCTGTAGAAACGTGTCTGAATATAAGGCTTCTGAATAAAAATATGAAGTCGTTGTTCCCTTTCTCGCCCCTTCCAGGAGGACACTTCAGCAGAGAACCCTGGGCGGTGTCTGGCATGGAGAAGATGCCCCCTTCGTGTAGTTGCCCTGCTCAGGAAGTGAGGCTTCAGTCTCAGTGTGTTGGATGGTGCCTTCCGTCCTCATCTCTACAAGGATGACCTTTCCTTCCGCTTCCTCTCTGGCCCTCCTGCCCCGGCCGGACCCTGTAGGGATGGTGCCTCTGGTTTGAGACGCTGCATTCCTCTTGGGTCGGGCCCGCCGAGACCCAGAACCCGCAGAGGCCTCCTTCCCCTCCTTGACGTTCGTCCTGCAAGTCCGGACGCCAACTCCAAGGCGTTCCCCCTGGGCCTGGGCCAGAGAAGCCGTGGCAGAGCTCCTCCCCCACCCCGCCAGCCTCCTTGGGTGCAGACAGCCCAGCACAGGCAGGAAGGGCCTTCTGTTTGCCTTGGCTGGTTGGGGAAGAGATTAGTGCTTGCTTTCTGTTTTGACTCTTGTATCTAACAGGCAGGCCTGTGACGTCGCAGAAAAGCACGCTTGAGCCTTGAATGAGTTTGGGGGCCATTCCTAATGCCTGGCCCCTATAGCGGTGACTGGAGGTAGGAATGGGTGATACCATCACCCCCCTGGGATGTGGAGAAATGCAAAGGCCATCTGTCAGCTTTCCCTACCCAGTGTTCACGGCCCTTTCTCCTGATGCTGCCTCTTCTCCTTCAGAGGATCACTTCTCCCCCATCCCGGCTTTAGAGGCAGGCGTGAATCCCAGGATGGACATGGAGACTCCCCCTTGGGGATTCTGCAGCAACTACGGGGAAAGAAGCATTTGTTTTTCAGGGGATTTGCCAGGTTGATGGAGCTGCTGGTGGCCATCCTGTTCTCTACTTGAGGTCGAAAGCAACAAAGAGGAAGAAGCTCAGAGATGGAGAGAATATGCTGTCTGGACATCCGTAAGCCCCTGGATCCAGCCATGCCTGAAGCTAACTGCACCACTGGATTAACCTGATATATGAGCCAATGCATTTCTTTTTTTGCTAAACTCGTCCTGAGTTGGGTTTCTGTCATAGAATGGGTCTTATTAAGCAATATTTTCCTTCGGTCTCATTAAAAAAGAATCAGTTCTGAGGTATACTTTACATGCAATAAAACCTACCCATTTTAAGTGCCCAAGTCATACGTTTTATCATGTGTGTACCCCTGTCACTACCACCGCCATCGAGATATAGAATATTTCAAGCTCCAGGATAACCACTGACCTGCCTTGGTTGTAGAGACTGATTTTGCCTTTTCCAGAATTTCATACAAATATTGTCATGTAGTGTGTACTCTGTGTGTCTGCGTGTCTTTGAGATCCATGCCATGTGCCTCAGCAGTTCCATGCCTTACTACTGAGAAGCCTTCCACGTAGGGAGGTACCAGTTTGCTCAGCCATCTGTCAGATGGTGGACATTTAGGCTGTTTCCAGATTGTGACTATTACAAATAAAGCTGTTTTGAACATTGAACACAAGTCTTTGTGTAGGCATACATTTTCATTGTTGTGCCTAGACCCCAGTCTCGTTTTACAGTTAAGACCAAGGGTCAGGGTGGTAAAATGACTTGTCCAAGGTCGCAAGGCTGAGGGATCCTGCAGCTTGCGCTGGGAACGCGAGTAGGGCGGTACCGGGCAGTGGTGCACCGCAGACTGCTTGGGGAGGGAGCTCATGGAGTTCTGGTGCTCAAGAATGTCATTGCTGGGAGGGGCAGTAGGGATGAGTTGTAGCCGTGTTCTTTATCTTTTCATGTCATTTGTTTCCCCTGTGAATTCCGCCGTGTGAGATGATATCTACTAAACAGACTGTGTTCATGAAGCCAGAATCGACTTCCCCAAACACATGAAGATGCATCCAGAATTCTCTGAGCTGATAATCACCGAACCAGCTTGTATGAAGATTTGAAGTTGAAATCACTCCAGCCCAAACTGGAGACCTGCTTTTGCTGCTTCTGGCTTGGGACCGACAAATCATGGCCCCATCCCCATAGTCAGAGGAGGTCAAGTTGGTAAAGCCCTGATTCAGTCCAGCCTCCTCTCACAGGTGCTTCGGCCAGATCTCTCCCTCCTAATCTCTCTGATGAGGTCAGCCCTTGGAGGTCAAGTGTGCATGTTGCGAACTCAACAGGGGTCAACTCCCTTGGGACTCCGGGTTATCCCTGGGTCCAGCTGTGCTAGAGCCAGATGCACCTGTGGGCCTTCCTCTCCTTCATTCAAGCCCCTGCAGCCGCAAGAAGCCCGGCGAATGCAGCTTAGCCAGGACCGCAGCCTTCAGTGAAGCCTTCCCCAAGTTCTCCCGGTAAAGTCAGTGCATGGCCGGTCCGGTTCACCTCCTGGGGCGGGGTGGTGGTGCGGACCCTGCTAAGTGCTTGACATGCATTATCTCAGATCCTCTCCACAACCCTAGGGGAGGTACTGTTCTCCCCATTTTACTGCGCGGGAAACTGAGGCACAGAGACGTAGGTGTATCCTACACGGAATGTGGGTGCTTCGCATGCAGCTCGTGTGCCTCTGCGGATTCTCTCTGCGAGCACCCTGTCCGCCAGGCTCCTGGCTGCTCGCTTGCCGCCGCTGTGGCTGTTCTGCAACCGAAGCTGGCCAGCGGCCTCCCCACAGGCTGACCCTCTCCAGGGTCTGGCTCCCGCGTGGCCGCCATAGGGGCTAGAGAACACGCCCCTGAAGCATGGAGGCAGTTCGTTCTCAGGGACGAACTCTGAGCAGTAGGAGACAGGTGGGAGGACAGATCCCGCTCTTCCCTCCTTGGACCATTTGAGGCACGTTTCCCATGTGTGGTCTGTCGTAGAGCAGCGACCAGCACTGACTGTGTGGTTCTCCATCACCTCGTGTCACTTCCCATCCTCCCCTCCGTCCCCTCTCTTTTCCCTCCCTCTTGCTGCCCTGCAGTTCCCCCTCTAAGTCAGCTGCACTCACTCCCTAGCCAAAGGCTCCATTTTCTGGGGGGTGGGGGCACAGGCAGTGTGGTCCCTGGGTCTGCACTGCACTGCCGCAGAGAATGTGGGACAACAGAAAGACGTGTTACAGCATTTCCCTGGGGACGGGGAATAAGTAGGGGACAGGCAGTGCCAAATTCATCAGATCCTTCCCCTTTACCTCTCCCCCCTGCCCCCTGCAACCTATTCACTAGGTTTCATCAGTCAGATCCTCTCTGACCTCCCCCTGTATTCCAGAGCCCCACTAACCTCCAACCAGTAGAGAAGAGTCCATGCTCCCTGATGCCCCATTTGCTGGTAGGTGATGCTGCAAGGTACCCCGCCTCTCCGAGCGCTTTCCCCGTCTGTAAAGTGGACACAAGAATGGTCTTACCACAGGACTGTTGAGAGGCTTAACTGACACTTGGTTTTGCGCCTGGAACATAGTAGGTGTAGATGCCATTGTTGATGTCCCTGTTTGCTGTCACCTCTTCCAAGGACAGCCCTGCTCTCTTGAAAATCCCCCTCCTCCATTTTCAGTCCCTATTGAGTATATAGGGCTGCCCCCGCCCCCACCCCATCCCCATGCCTGTCGCCAGACCCAGGCCAATCAGCACATCCCAATATTGACCTCAAGTATTGGCTCAGGCCCGGGCATGAGAGCCAAGTCGGAGTGGTCCTTGTCACAATGTCCTGAAGGTTCTGGAACAATACGGAGAGAGATGCTTGCTCTTCGCTGAGATCATTAGCTTGGAGCTATCCGAGGCCATTTTTACTATTTGGCCATTGGAGAATGATGTCAGAAGACAGCAGAGCCAAGAGGCGGAATAGGACACAGAATGCTGATGATGTCTTTGGAGCTCCTGGATCCAGTCATCCCAGAAGTTAGTTAACCCCTGGAATTTTTAGGAATTAACACACAAACCAAATTTCTCTTTTTTACTTGCTTAAGCCAGTTTGGGTTGAGTTTCTATGCCTTAAAACTGAAGTGGTCTTGCCTAATCCAGTAGGGTTCTCTAAACAATTGCGCTGTTACTGCAATCGATATTTTATTATAAACACATCACCAGAAAGACGCAGCCACAGGGATGCCTAGGCCAGGTTCCCCCAGGGGCTACTGCTGCTCTCCATACATTATACCCTGGATATCAGCTGCCTGAGCGTGGGGGGGATTCATGTTTGCTGCTGACATATCCCAGGTAACAGGGATATCCGCCACAGGGTAGGTGGGCTAATAGATGCCTGTTGCATGAACAAGTAGGCCCATCGCCCACTGCCTCCTCCATTGGGCCCTGCCTTCCAACCTCCACACCAGGTACACATTTTGCCCTCTCTGCTTGTCCTTGGCCACAGAACCCACTGTGGTGTTTGCCAGGAGACCACCTTGGCAAACTGAGCTGTGGTTTTCAGTGTCTTTTGAGGGCCTCATTCCTCCCTTTATCTGTTCAGATAGTGTTTTTTTTAAAAAAAATCTTTTTCAGAAAGGCCCATTATAGATTCCTCTTACGCCGCTCACAAAAATTAACTCAAAATGATTTAAAGACATCACTGTAAGGCCAGAAGCCATAAAACACCCATAAGAAAATAGGAAAAAAGCTCCTTGACATGGGTCTTGGCCATGATTTTTTGGATATAACACCTAGAGCACAAGCAACAAATAAAAAATAAACAAGCAAGACTACATCAAAGCAAAAAGCTTCTGCACAGCAAAAGAAATCATCTGCAAAGTGGAAAGACAACCTACAGAATGGGAAAAAAATATTTGCAAATCATATCTGATAAGGGGTTAATATCCAAAATATATAAAGAACGCATGCAGCTTGAGCGAAAAACACAAGGAGTTTAATTTAAAAATAGGCAGGGGCGCCTGGGTGGCATAGTCATTGAGTATCTGCCTTCGGCTCAGGGCGTGATCCTGGCGTTCTGGGATCAAGCCCCACATCGGGCTCCTCTGCGGTGAGCCTGCTTCTTCCTCTCCCACTCCCCCTGCTTGTGTTCCCTCTCTCGCTGGCTGTCTTTGTCAAATAAATAAATAAAAATCTTTTAAAAAAATAAAAAATAAAATAAAAATAGGCAAAGGACCCAAGGAGACATTTTTCCAGAGAAGAGGTACAGATGGTCAACAGGTACACGAGAAGGTGCTCAGTATTACTCCTCACCAGGGAAATGCAAGTCAAAACCACAATGAGATACCACCTCCCCCCTGTCAGATGGGCCAGTATCAAGAAGACAAGAGATAACAGATGTTGATGAGGATGTGGAAAAAGCGGGGTCATAACCTGACGCAGCCACTATGGAGGACAGGATGGAGGCTCTTCAAAAGATTACAAAGAGAAACACCATAGGGTCCATAATTCCATTAGTGGGCGTTTACCCAAAGAAAACAAAAACTCTAGTTCAAAAAGATACATGTACCCCTATGTTTATTGCAGCATAATTTGCAGTAGCTAAGATACGGAAGCAACCTAAGTGTCCGTCAACAGATGAAGGGATAAAGAACATGCGGTTTGTCTATACAATGGAATATTACTCAGCCGTAAAAAGAATGAAATCTTGCCATTCGTGACAACATGGATGGACCTAGAGGATATTATGCAAAATGAAGTAAGTCAGACAGAGACAAATACCCTTTGATTTCACTTATAGGTCAAATCTAAAAACAAAACAAATGAACAAACAAACAAAAAAACAGACTCTTAAAAACACGCTCTTAAACAGACCCACCAGAAAACAAGCTGGCGGGTGCCGAAGGGCAACCGATGGGCAAAATAGGTGAATGGGATTAAGAGGTAAAAACTTTTGTTATAAAATAAATCATGGAGCTAAGGAATATAGTCAATAATATTGTAATAACGTTGTATGGTGACTGATGGTGACTGCACTTATCACGGTGAGCTGTGAGTAATGTATACAAATGTTGAATCACTGCGTTGTACACCTGAAACTAATATAACATTGTATGTCAACTATACTTCAATAATAACAAATTTTTAAAAATTTTAAATAGAATGACCCTATGATCCAGCAATTCCATTTTTAGGAATATATCAGAAGGAAATGAAAACACTATGTCAAAGACATATCTATACCCCCACGTTCATAGCAGCATTATTTAAAACAGCCAAGACGTGGACATAACCTAAGCGTCCATTGACTGGTAAATGAATAAAGAAAATGTTATACACACACACACACACACAATGGATTGTCATTCAGCCATAAAAAGAAGGAAATCCTGCCATCTGTGACGAAATGGATGGACCTTGAGGGTATTATGCTAAGTGAAATAAGTCAGAGAGAAAAAGACAAATACCTTATGATTTGACTTACACATAGAACCTAAAAACCAAAACTCATAGAAAAAAAGATCAGATTTGTGGTTACCAGAGACACAGGAAGGGATGGGGGATTGGGTGAAGTGTTCAAAAGGTACAAACTCCCGGTGATAAGATAGTAAGTTTTAGGGATGTAATGTACAACATGACGACAGTAGTTCACACCGCTGTATAGTGTATCTGGAAGTTAAGAGCATAGGTCCTAAGAGTTCTTGTCATCACAGGGAAAATAACATGTTTTTCTCTTTTTCTTTTTGTATCTATAGAGAGGATGCATGTAAACTAAACTTCTTACAGTAATCATTTCACAATGTATGTGAGTTAAGTCAGTCTGTTGGACACCTTCAACTTTCACAGTGCTAATTATCTCTTGATGAGACTGGGGTGTGGGGGGAAGAGTCCATTAGGCTGGGTACCCGAGAGAGAGATACCCCCACTGGGGGGTATACGTTGACAATTTGGGTACAATTATCTAATATTTGGCATTTGGTTAATTACCTGGTATTGTTCTACACACCAGACAGTGAAGCAACTCTAAGGGGCATCTTTTGATTTTAAGCTACGCTGAAACTAATCAGGTTATCTAAGAAAAGTTGGCAAAGCAGGCAGGGGTGGCCCTGGGACTCTGGGAGGGGAGAGAAGTGCCTCCTATGTTCCAAGCTCTGTACTCAGCCTCCCACCCCACTCTAATAGCTACATTGGAAAAACTGTCCCATTCTGCTGACGGAGAAACCGGCTCAGAGAGGTGAAAAAAAGTCCCTGAGCAGAAATGGGATCTGGACCCAAGTCACTATGCTATAGTTGGGAGTCCCTGGGGGGGCTCAGAAATGATAAGAGTTCTGGATGCCCAGCTGACAGTACAGGTTGTCCGCCAGCTCCCATAGAACCCTGTGTGAATAACACGATTGCTCTTCCACATTCTCGCTTGGGTAACAGCGATTGGTGTCCCTGTCTCGTCTCTCATCCCAACTCCCGGTAGGAGTCGTATGTTGCAGTCATCCCCGTATCTTCCACACCCTGGACCCTCTATTGGCTTCTGGCCCATAGCAGTCTCAGCATCCTGGGAGTCTGTTGGTTTCGTCCCGGGCATCCCTTCGCCCTTTCTTCTGAAAACAGCTCCGCCCTTCCCCTGGAGAACCCCTCCTCTACCGCTTCCCGGGGTCCTGGCAATCAGAGGGTCACATGACCCCGGTGAGGCCAATCAGAGTTCATCACGCCCTGGATTGGCCCAAGGTATGGACATGTGAGCCAATCAGAGTCTGTCCCTGGAACAGTCTGCATTTTCCCCTTGGACCACAAACTCTAAGTATCCGACTCCAGAGTAACCGGTGGCCGAGTAGGGGGAGCCTGGGAGAATGCGGTCCTGATGGAGTCCGTGGCGATCAGCCCCTCTGCCTTTCCATGTCTGGCTATCGAGTCCCACCCCCTCTATAACTTTTAGTTACTATCAAAATAACAAACCGAACAGTACAAGAGAGCTCGTAAAGGAAAGCTGCAGGGTCCGCCCTGTTATTCCCGCTTCATTCCAGAGGAAAACTATTTGACACATTTCCTTTTGTATTTTTTGTGATGTTTACCTTCATAACTCTAGATAACTTGCTTCTACGCCCATTTCTTGATTTTTATAACTTTAGACCGAATCCATTGATTTCTCCGAAAGGTCTGTGAGAACTGAGTTCAGTTACACTCCTACCTCCTTCTTCTCAACTGAGATTGACAGCACACCTAGTAGCAGCTACTAGTTACCTATGTCTAAATGCTTATTTCTTTTGTTCAACTTTAGGCAGTTTATCATGTCTTGCCAGCCCTTTTTAGAATAAGAATAAATAGGAATATCCCTACCACTTCTGCCCATTCGAATGCCATCTTGGTCAGCAATAAGGTGGGGTTTTTTTTACATTGTCTGTCACATACCTATTTTCTTCTGCCCCACAAGCAAGTTTTTACTGCTTTGTTCACATGTTGACTCAAAGGATTAAAAGCCTTGAAACCACATTTATATGACTGTAATTGTTAAATATTGTTTACTGTAAATAACCCCTCTTAACTGAAGCTCACTGGATTGGGGTTTCTGTTGGTTATGGCCAATATGTCCCAACTTACTCAAATTTTGGTGGAACTGGATGAGATCTATCCATGTGCCACTGAGACACAGCTCCTCCAGGGCTGGCTTCATGGGCCTGGGACCTGCACAGGACCCAGGACCTGTGCCCAGCAGGGCTCTATGCTTGGCTTGATGTTTTGTTGTCACTGTCTTGAAATTCATAATCATTTTTGAACAAAAGTCCTCACAATTATACGGCCGATCCTGAGCTCATCATCGCCTTGCTTATAGAAGCCTGAACCTCCTGAGAAACTCTCCTTGGGCAGGGAGGAAAGGCAGGGTCCTTAGGCGGGTCCTGAAACAGCCACAGGAAACTAAAGTGAGACGCCACGGACCTGAGCATTGGCTGGTGAATGTAGCCCACCTTGTGAGATCAGGATGGGTTTCTCCAGGCCTCTCCTCACAGAGGGCTGAAAGGTTGGCAAACCTGGGCTGCATCAGGGAGGTGGGATTTTCCACACAATACAGAGAGCACCAAGGCTGAATGGTCAGCCCAAGGTCCCGTGCTTATAAATGGCAGGTCCTAGATTCAAATCCTGGCCTGCTTCCTGGACCCCAGCCCTCTCTGCTCCACCATCTATCCGCCTCCAGAGCAGTGCAGCATATGACGCAACACCTGGGTTTGAGTTCCCCGCCTGCTCCCAATTTGCTGTGTGTCCTTTAGTGAGGGGCTTTCCCTCTCTGAACCATTTACCCCAGGGTCCACTGAGGGAGTGGATAAACTTTAAAAGCCTCTTTCAAATAGAACCACTACATGTCAGATAATAGAAAAGAGTACGTTTCTTCTACAGACAGATTCCAGCTAATAAATGCAGAAGGAATGAAATCTAGTACCATTCTACAGTCCCTAACAAATTCATTGCTTCAACGGCTGCTAACATCACAGAAAAAAAGAGAATAAGATACCATGTGCCTCTTGATAGAAGAACTCAACACCATCTAATGAGGTAGTCTTGCCCTCCCCCCCAAAATCAAACTTGAATCTGATCCAACCTCTGCTTCTAACGACCACGTTCCAGGACAGGGGATAGAGGAACATAGTCTCCAACACCACAGGGCAGCAATAAGCAAAATGGCACAAGACAAACAGCTAGTTTCTTCCTATGAATACATAAAAACAAAACCAAACTCTAGACCCAAAGAAACTCAAAATTGATTTACCCACTGATTACAAGGTGTAGACCTTATTTAGATCAAAAGTTAAACTATTTAAAAAAGCAATTATGTAACAATTGGAAATGTGAACAGGGACTGGGTCTTTGCTAATATTAAGACTTTCATTTTTGGTGTAATAGTGGTGCTGTGATTATGGTTTAGTTTGTAAGGAAGAGTCGTTTTCGAGATACACATTGGCATATTTATGGATAAAATGATGTCATGTTTGGCGTCCTGCTTCAAAATAATATCGGGGGAGGGGTGTGGATTGGGGGCAGGGTCTGGGTGAGGCAGGATGGGCCCTAGGTCGATGATTGTCAGCCGAGTGATAGGGATGTGAGGATTGGTCATATTATTATCTCTGGCTTTACGTATAACCCATTACAGTTTTTAAAACTTCCTTTTTATTTTTTAGAAAGTTTCTTTTCAGTTTTTTAAAAAAGTTCCTTCAGCCCATAGGAAGGGTCCGTGGTAGCCCAAGCTCAGAGTGGGGGATGGGAGGAAGAACAGCCACGCCTTTTCTGAGTTGGGCTGGGGGGCTGATTTAGGGAACACCGTTCTTGTGACTCCCCCCACCCCATCTCCCGTGGCCAGTCTGGGCCCTGGAGTGTTGCGGTCGCTATGCCCAGACTCCGATCTGAAGCGTGGCTTTCCTGGTGTTTAGATGAGCTCACGGAGCCGGACGCTGTAATTGTAGAGCTCTGGCCCCAGCCCACAAGCCCAGCTCTCCCCTCCCTGGGGGCCGCTGGCTTCGCATTCCAGGCACATCCTCAGCCACGTCAAACCATCTGGCCGCCAGCACGGGGCAGGAGAAGGGGCAGCAGCTGGTGGGAGCTTCGGGGCATTCCCAGACACATTTCCCACAACACCCCTGGTGCCCGTGGTGTGGCCAGGGCTGGGCACAGAGGACCCAGAGGGTCAGAACGCCATTCTCAGGCCCACCACCCAGGAGTGCTCCCCCAAGGGAGTGGGTGCCGACCACCTTCGTGCCCGATGTGCCTATGTGACCTTGACAAGATGCTTTCCCTCCCTAGGCCTTGTGTTCCCCGTCCAACAGATAGCGGCTCAGTGTTTCTCAGTGGCTGCTATTGACCTTTAGGATAGATAAACCTTCTTAGTTAGCCTTCCCAGCCCCCTGCCCATTAAATGCCACCAGCAGTCCCTGTTACTATAGCAACCAGAAAATGCCCCACACATTTCCAACCACCCCTGGGTTACCAACTACTGTGGGTCTCTAAGGACCCTGCCAAGCCCCTGGTTCTCTGCATCTGTGTTTCTGGAGAATTCAGGACAAAATGACAGAGGTGCAGAAACTGTTCATGTGGCTCACAGTCTTGTAGGGAGATGATCTTTGGATGGGTCTTGAAGTGTAACTAGGAGTTTGCAAGGTGAGCAAGAAGGTATGGGGACTGGGCGAGGGGAGCTGAGGCTTCTGGGGGAAGGATCAGCCTGGGCATGGCCTGGAGGTATGACAGAGCGTGTAGTGTTTAGAGAAGTGCAGAAGTTCCCTGGGACCCCAAGTTTTGGCCTGTGCTGAGAAACCAGGCGGTGGAGGTGGGACAGTAACCATGGACCACAGGGAACCAGCCAAGAGGTTCCAATGGGGCAGGAGCAGATTTTCCGCCCCAGTCCCTCTGGACGGAGAGATCCCCAACGCCTACGCACGAGAAGGAGCGTGTCTCCGGCTGCCTCGGAAGGACCCGTGGGTCAGAACTGCAGAGAACGCAGGTCCACAGCTGGGCTCTCATGCCCCAGTGGCCCCCGGGGAGGGGGAGAGAGAGATTGGGAGGGAACAGGGCGGGAGGGGGCTGCTCAGATCATTGAAGAGGCCTGCGTGTGTGAGCAAGAGTGTGAGTGCGTGAGCGCGTGTGCAGACCCCCAAGAAAACAAAACCAAACACATTCCATAAGTTAGGTCATGTCCAGGCTCTGCAGGAGATGACTGGAGTGAGGGACCCTCTGCTTGGGGGGGTTGGGCAGACCTCTCAGAGCAGGTGGCACTCAAGCAGGGATTTTACAGCGGACATCTGCGGGGCGTGGGCCATCAAAAGCCCTCTCCCCACTAGTAGGCTTTAGGGGGATCACCTCTTCCCCACTGGACAGAGCCTGCCAAGCTCCCTCCACCCCCCACCAGCCACAGGGCGGACCCGGGACCCCAGCAGGGCCCGTCAGCCCTGTGGACTCAGGCGGAGCACAGAGGGTTGGAGACCCCGCTGCCTCCTTGCCGTCCTTCCACTCGGCCCTCTGGAGCGGTCTCGGTTCTTGCCCATCCCCAGGCCTGGTTTCCAGCCTTCGCGCCCGTTTTCTGAGCTCGTGTGGGTGTGTCCATCTCTGTGGCTTTGGTTTTGGCTTTGAAGAAAGCAAAAGCCAGAACTAGAGTGCAAGGGGAGCAGATGAGGCTCGCAGATGAGGCTCGCCGGGATCCCCCTCCCGTTACACTTTGGGAAGGGGGTGCGGAGCCCCCCCCCCCATGCTTCGAGCCAGCCCCTAGACCTGGCACCCATCCGTGCTCGCTCACTGTTGCGCCCTGGAGGGCCTCGCGCGGAGGAAATGCCAGCTACATTGCTTTCAGCCTCGTTCAGGCTCCCGAGAGACCCACGCTTCCTCTGAGGCCGCGGCAGAAGTGCCGGCCTGGCCGCCTGGGCGCGCCTCCGGTGGGGGCCTGTGACTCAGGGCTCAGTCAGGCAGAGGCAGGATGTCAGCGCCATTCACTGGGCCACGAGGAATCTCACTCTTCTATTTATAGGCAGCGCAACTGCTGGCCCAGCCCGGCGGGGAGGCTGCAGCCTTGGCGGGGGTGTGGGGGAACGGGAGCGAGGCCAGGATTAGGATGAAGCCAGGCCTCACCACCCCCTCCACCTGCCTCGGGGTCTCCAGACTAGGAGAGAACTGGACGAGCTCTCCCATTCCAAAATGGTCAAGCTGGGTCAGGCCAGGCCAGTGAGCCCAGAGCCTGCATGACCTGTGAAGGGAGCACGCCTGAGGGGATGGACCCTTGGGTGGCGTGGCCCGTCATGGCCCTGGAAGGGCGGGCCTCGTGGGAAGGGGTCAGGTGAAGGTAGTGCCCAGAGGCCAGGTGTCCTGAAGTTCGGCCCTAGAGAACGCACCCTACGTTTCTGGTATCGGGGTCCCAACTTGCTTCATCTGTCAAAGACCCCTGATCCCACCTACCGTCTTGCCCCATGGCCGAGATGGCTCCCTATTCTTAAGAAAGCTGAGATTTGATACCTACTAGGAGCTGGACCCTGCCCCATATACTCCCTCATTCAACCTCACAAAGCCTAACATAGGTATCAATAAGCCCATTTAACAGAAGTCAAAACTGAGGTTCAGCATGGCTAAGTAGTTGCCTGGGTTGGGGCATGTGCACCCATGTGCAGTCTGCATACAAGTGTGCAAAGGGGAGCTACGTTCCCCTGTCACGGGGTGCTGTGAGGAGTGAGACCACCCCTGCAGTCACTGGTCGCCGTGTCTTTATGGAACATCCATCCACAGGGCTCACTTCGTCCTCTGCTAAGCTTGTATCTCTCTCACGCTGGAATATTCAGGGATTATGTGTTTGTCCGTCTCCTACACCGGGCAAGGTGAGGAAAGAGTCTTGTTCCCCCGTGGCTGCAGCCCCCAGCTCGGAGCCTGGAACAGAGCAGTTGCTCTTCGGCCCTCCCCGCCTCAAGGACATTTAGAGGCTCCCCCACCCTCAGACTCCCCCTCTGCTGCAAGCAGCCCTGCAGGGTCTGGGTGCCCGGCAGATACTCAAAAACCTAGAAGGGCCACTGTTTGCAGAGGGGCTGTGGGACTGGGAGCCAGGCTGCAAGCTCCAGGCCCTTCGTCCTCATGTCCTTCTTGTGGGATCCAGTTTCCCGAACAGGAGGCCCTTCCAACGGAGGCTCCTCACCCATCCTTCCATCCTGTCCATGCACATCGCCCCCTAGGAGGATCAGCAAACCTCAGGGTCTTTTCTGAGTCTTGCAAATTTTGTAGCCTCTGACAGTCTCCGAATGTCACTGCCGTTTCTCTTCCCAGCAGGACCCAGTGAGGGCACATAGGAGGAAACAGGGCTAGGAGTGGAGGGGGGAGGATAGGTTCTGAGGCTCCCCAAGGGGAAAAGGGGCCCCGAGGGGTGAAGATCTTGGGGAAGGGAGGTACACCTTCAAGAATATGGATAGAAGAATGGGGCTCCTGGGAGGCTCAGTCGGTTAAGCGTCAAACTCTTGGTTTCGGCTCAGGTCATGATCTCAGGGTCATGAGATCGAACCCGACATCAGGCTCCACACTGGGCGCGGAAGCTGCTTGAGATGCTCTCCCTCTCCCTCTCTCTCTGCCCCTCCCCCTGCTTGCAGGCACTCTCTCAAATAAATAAATAAAATCTTAAAAAGAAAAAAAAAAAGAATGTGGCAGAAGCTCGGGCTGGGTGAAAGGCTGAGGCCTGGGTCCCAGGGTGTGGCGGTGAGTATAGGAGGCAGATCTCCAGGGCCTGGGTCAGGCTAAGGTTCCTTCTGAACACAACACAGGGGCCAGTCAAGGGTGTCAGGCAGGGTGCCGTTGAGAAAACTCCCTCTGGCCGCAGGGGTTAAGGGGCTGGAAGGGACAAGTCGGTGGCAGGAGGACCAATTAGACACCACTGCAGCCTTCATGGTGAAAGAAGAACTTGGACGGGGGTGGAAACATGGGGTAGGCGGTCAGGGAAGACTGGGAAAGAGCTCTGATGTGGCCTTGACTAGCCTCCCCGAGGCCCAGCCCACACTGATGAAGGTTGGGGTGACCAGCGTGGGGAGAGGAGAAAGCCCAAAGAGACCCTATCACCCGCGCCAGCTGGATGGGTGCAGAAATGACATCATTTTCGTGTACTTAACACAAGGTAAACAGGGGTGGAAAAACCCAAGCACTCATTATCTAACTTGGTAGTTGGCGGCGGGCTCCTTAACAACTGGTTTCCTGGGATTCTGCAGTCCTCAGGCAGGGGCCGCCGGACGGAGGGGCTTCCCCTCCCTGGGCACAGTGAGTGTGATGCTGGCCCCTTTGCCTGGGCCTCTTCCTTTGAGTCATTCCCTCCATGTTCATGGGGCTCAGGGCCTGCTGAAGGCCAGGCACCGGGCTAGCCACTAGGGCATGGTGGAGAGGAAAAGCAAGTGTGGTCGGGGGTGGGGGGTGGGGGGGACTTGATTTAGCAACCGACTGGGCTTGAGACCTCAAAGGTACAGGAAGGAAGTGGGGAGACCAGTGGGAAGGTTGTGGTAAGCATTCTAGCATAAGCTGGGCACATCTCAGAAGACACCTTGGAGATCATCCAGTCTGACCCTTGATTCGACAGATGGGTAAACTGAGGCCTAGAGAAGTCAAAGGATGTATCTAGAGTCATAGACCAGGAGAGAAGCAGGGGCGAGACTAAAACTCAGGTGTTCGATGTTAGTGCTGCTTTCTGACAAATCCACTGAGAACTGGCTGACTTAAGAATACAAAGAAAGAAAAACAACAAAGCATAGAATCTGGCCTCCCCCTTAACACTCACCACCCAGGCATGCACACGTGTGGGCTTTCCAGAGGGTCAGAGAAAGAAATGTCTTCTTGCTGGGTGGGTCCCAAGTGCTTTCCTTTCGTCCCTGCAACCCACCCCACCACCCAGTCGGATCGGAGGCAAAAGGAAGAGCTTCCCCCTTGCAGAAGGAGCCAAAGGCTGACCAACAGTGGCCAGGCAGCCTCTGGGGAACGGAGCGTGAGCCATAGTTTGATGACACAGAGCTGGGAGCACCCGGCCCCTCTCCACCCTCCCCCTTCATGGAAAGCCTCAGTGAGGGGACAACTTCCCAAGGTGGGCCGTCCACACTCAGGGGGCTCCAGGCTTTCGCTTGCAAAGCGAACCACACCTACCCACTCCCCGCCAAAATCTGGTAGATTTTATTCTCTGCCTAAACAACAGCAACAAACAGCAATACTTCCTTTTTCTAGTGTCAGGTGAGTGGAACAGGCAGCATGGAGAAAAGCTGGAGAACTAGCCCTGTGACTTTGGACAGATCCCTCGTTCCCCTGGGCTCCAGTGTCCCCATTTGTATCCAACCCTAAATGTCCCTAAACTTCACTGACTTGTGAGTTTGAATAACTACTTAATATTAATGCCCAAAGCTACTAAATCCAGGCCCCCTGCCCTTCTCCCAGCAGTGCTTTCCCCCAGGGGGGCCTCCTGCCTGTCCTCTGGGGTGATGTGGTAGGTCCCCAAAACGGCTGCACCCCAATCCCTAGGACCCGGGAATATGTTACCTCACACGGCAAAAGAGACTCTGCAGCTGTGCTTAGATTAGAGGCCCTGAGATGGGGCGATGATCTTGAATTATCCAGTGGCCCCAATGCAGTCACAGGGGCCCCTGTCGGTGGGGGTGGAAGCATCAGAGTCAGAGAAGACGATGCAGTGACAGAACCAGAGGAGACAGGCCAAGGTCGGAGGGACTCCAGGGAGGGGCAGCGAGCCCAGACGAGCCGGCCACCTCTGGAAGCTGGAAAAGGCAAGCAAATGGATCGTCCTCCAGAGCCACCAGGAGAAATGCGGCCCGGCCAGAAACTTGATTTTCGGACTTCTGACCTCCAGACTGCGAGTGAAAAATTTGTATCATTGGAAGCTACTAAGTTTACGGAAGCTTGTTACAGCGGCAAGAGGAACCTTACATATGGGACCAAACTCCCGTGGCCGATGGCTGCTCCCATTGCTCCTAGGCCACTCTGCCTGTCCTCGCCTGCCCCTTCTGCTGGCCCACTGCCACGTCCTTGGTGGCTCCAAGCCAGCCGCCTCTGCTGACAACAGTCTCTACATGGGCTTCCCCCCGAGGCCCCAAAATCTGGAGGTCTCTGCCTGGTCACCCCAGGAACGAACATCTGGAATCTTCACGGAACAGCACTAGCTTGCTCCTCTCCTAGCTCCCAAGGGTCACACATCCACACCTGCTCTCTGCACCAAACACAGACCCAGCCCCAGGCTGCAAGCAGCTGCCACATGACAGATGGGACCGTCCTCACCAATAATACTTCAGCTGGTCTCTGAGCAGGGCTCCCTCACTTGTTCACGAATTCTTCTCAAGAACCCCCATTCTCCACCCAACCCCTCATCCCCAAGATGGATGCCTCCAGATTGTATATGGTTCAAGGTTCATGTGTTTCTTCCCCCACGCAAAGCAGCTGACCCACATAGACACCTGGTAGGAGACAGGGGCATGGCAGGTGCCAAACTCCATATGCCAAGAACCGACCAGGGACCAGGGTCAAGGGCATGACATAACCTGCCTATGTAGCTTATAAGCTGGGTGTATCTGTGAGCTGGGTTCATGGTTGCCCATGAGTACCCCCACCTCCCTGCTTGGCATCTAGACCCCGATATTGATGTCCCCCAGCCCCTTCCTGCCTCCAGGTCCCTTCCCCACCTCCTTTTCACCGGGGGCATTAATGAAGACTGTTACAACTTTCATTCGGTTATGCAAGTGACAGATGTTCCCTGAAGAAAACAGTTAAGCAAAAAACAAAACAAAGCAAACGCAGGACAGAACCACCTAAGTGTCCAGCCACGAATGAATGGATAAAAAGATATACACAGTGGACTAGTATTTGGCCATAAAAAAGAAGGAAAGCCTGCCATTTGCAACAACATGGATGGATGGACCTTGAGGGTATTATGCCAAATGAAATAAGCCAAAGACAGACAAATACTGTATGATCTCATTTACACGTGGACTCTTAAAAGCCACCACCACCACAACAACCCACAAACAAACAAAAAGCCAAACTCATAGAAAAACAGATCAGATTTGTGGTTGCCAGAGACGGCGGCCGGGGCGGGGTGGGGGGTTGGATAAAGGTGGTCAAAAGGCACCAGCTTCAGTTCTGAGATGACAGAGTACTGGGGCTGTGACGTCCGACGCGGGCTGCGGCTCCCTCTGTCGCACGGTGTATTCCAGGGCTAAGACGGGGAATCCTAAGAGTTCTCATCACGCGGAAAAAAATTATTTTTTCTTTTTTTTTGCATCATATGAGATGAGGGATGTTCACTAAACTTAAACGCACTATGGTCATCACTTCACAATATATGCAAGTCAACTCACGTTGCTTACACGTTCCACTTCTACAGGGCTGTATGTCAATTCTAGCTTAATAAACCTGGGAAAAAATACAGCAATGGTATATTCACCGTGTTTGGATAAATGGGAAAAAAAGAAGCAAATAAAAATGATTTCTAATCCCACTATATAGAGGTAACAATCCAGTAATCCAGGGCACCTGCATGGCTCAGTCGGTTAAGCGGCTGCCTTTGGCTCAGGTCATGATCCCAGGGTCCTGGGATCGAGTCCCGCACTGGGCTGCCTGCTCAGCAGGGAACCTGCTTCTCCCTCTCCCACCCCTCCAATTGTGCTCTATCTCTGTCAAATAAATAAATAAAATCTTAAAAATTAAAAAAAAATCCAATAATCCATTGCTGACATTTTGGTGTATATCTGATATATATATTGAGATATAGATATATATCTACAGAATAGAAATATATCTCACTTAACACTCCTGGAATTTTATTTATTTATTTATTTATTTTTAATGTTTTTTTATTATATTATGTTAGTCACCATACAGTACATCCCCGGATTCCGATGTAAAGTTCGATGCTTCATTAGTTGCGTATAACACCCAGTGCACCATGCAATACGTGCCCTCCTTACTACCCATCACCAGTCTATCCCATTCCCCCACCCCCTCCCCTCTGAAGTCTTCAGTTTGTTTCTCAGTGTCCATAGTCTCTCATGCTTCATTCCCGCTTCTGATTACCCCCCCTTTCTTTATCCCTTTCTTCCCCTACCGATCTTCCTAGTTCTTATGTTCCATAGATGAGAGGAATCATATGATAATTGTCTTTCTCTGCTTGACTTATCTCACTTAGCATTATCTCCTCCAGTGCCGTCCATGTTGCAGCAAACGAGAATTCTCTTTCTGATGGCTGAGTAATATTCCATTGTATATATGGACCACAGCTTCTTAATCCAGTCATCTGTTGAAAGGCATTTGTTTGTTTTAACACAACCACGATTGTATCAAACGTGCCACTCCAACACAGGCTGATTTCTCACTCGGCAAATGTATGATGAACTGCTTTCCAGGCCAATAGACACATGTCTACAGCACCATTTTTCACGGGCATATGGTATTTGCCTAAGTGAATGTGCTATATTACATCAAGTCTATTGTTGGACAGTTATGTTTCCAATTTTTCAAAGCTGTAAACAATGTTGCCTTGTAAATACTTCTTGGCCCACTTTTTCAGCTATTTTGGGAGGATAAATTCCTAGAGGTGAAATTGCCGGGTCAGAGCATGTGCACATTTTTAAGGTTTTTCGTGCATATTTGTGGCCTGCTCCTAATTCCAGATTCATTTCTCTCCTGATGTGGATTTGCCACTCAGTTTAGCCTTAGCTCGAGGACAAATAAATTTAGGTGGTAAATCTGCTCTTCGTAATTCTCCAGGCTGCGTCTCTCCATTAATACGTATGACTAAAAAAATTTGACTCTAGTTTCCATTTTTAAAATGCCAAGCTTATTTTCTTCCTGACATTCCAGTGAGCCCGGCTCTTCCTAGTAGTATTGGGCATGGGATTAAATGCTGCTTTTCCCTTCTAGACTGAGAAGTTCCTAGTTAAGCTAAAGACAGTGTAACTTCTCTTAACCTCAACTTACTCATCTGTGAAATGGAGATATTAACTGTACTTTGCAAAATTTTCATGGGGGGGAAGGAACCCAGCTCCATGTCTGGCACACGTGAAACCTCACCACTTTGGTCTTGTCCCACCTGTCTCGCACCCAGGTGGTGTGCAGTGGGGTCTCCTGGCCTGCATGCTGGCACTGGACGCTTGGATCCTTCTAGGCCCCGCCCCTGACGATATCTATCCACATTTCCAGCCCGTCTCCCTCAAGAACAACCCCCCAGATCCGCTCTACCTTAAAAAGTCCTTGAGCTCGCAGAAGGACAACGACACAAGAGAACAGAACATTAGAGAAAATTGCTTGTCTAAAATAGACAATTTTCATTTCATCCTTACCTCCGCGTTCTACCTTATCTGTCCCTTTGCTGTCCCTTTTTCTACATAAACCAGGCACGAGGGCGATATTATTCTGATAAATTCTTGAGATGGATTACATAATAATCTAGACTGGAAACTTCAAAAGAAAGGCAAATGCTTGGTAAATGGATAGAAGCCTTTGCAACTATTTAAAGAGACAAAGCCCAGATCACGCTCTGCCTCCTGACCCTCAGTTGCTGCCTGGCCTCGTTCTTGGGCTTTCCAAAGACAGTCCTAGCTGAGTCGATTCAGACCTGTCTGGCCCAACTTCCTGGATGATCAGAATCCCCTGGGAGGCTTAGGAACATGCAGATTCCCGGGCCCCGTGACAGACCTCTTGAGTCATATTCTCCAGGAGAGAGACCTATATATTTACAAATGTACATTATACATTCAACAAGTGGCCCCAGGTAATTCTTAACATCAGGAAAAATCCTAAACGCACTATCACAGAGGGATAAAACGTTCATAGTTTTCAACCTTGGTGGCAAATTATATACAGTCTCCTGGGGACCTTTAAAAGCCTGACACCCAGTTAAATCAGAATCCCAGTCATCTTGAGAACCATGAACAGGGGCCAGTGGGAAGACCTCTGACTACATGGGAGCCAAGAGTCCAGGGTTCTAGCACTGGCTTTGCCACTAACTCTTTGGGTGGCATCCGGAGTCCCCAGCTGCCACATATGCAAAACAAGGGGCCTGGGCCAGCCCAGTGGGAAAATGGTTTCTGTCATGTGTGTCGGCCTGACTGATGGGGAGTGGCTGTGTCCCAAGATGGAAGATTCTGGGGTTGGGACCGGGCTAAACAGGAAAGGGTGCCTTAACTGATTAGTGATGTCTGCCACGGCTTGCTATCCCCGGACTAGGCCCCCTCCAAGCTTCAGTGACATAATGACAATGGCACCAGATTTGTTATGATGAAGAATTGAGATAATCTGCAAAAAAACACCTTGCAACCAAGAGTGCCACACGGATGTTAGCTATTACGGGAATAGTTATTACTGGTTCAAGGAGGTTATTTCTTCAACACTTGAAGGTAGGGTCCTGAGCAGCAAGGAGCCTGCCTCGGCCGGGGCAGGGTGAGGTGGGGTGTCTGGGTCAGAATGCACTCTCGAATTGGGAATCCCATGGGATTCCAGTAATGCATCACTGAACTCTTCCAGGGTTTCAAAGCTAGAACTCTTCTTTTTTTCAACCCCACTGAGAAATGAAATGGTAGCAGGGAGACCATAAAGAGGGTTCTGGATTCCAAAGACCATCTCTGCTCCAGCCAGAGCTTACTAACCATATAGTCTTTCTTCTTTCAGGAAGGGTGATATTTAAGGTCCCCATCCACCCTATCCATCCGTCTTCCCATCTCTCCACCCATCCCTCTACTCATTTACTTGTGCATCCATCCATTTATGGACCTATATTTATTGAGAATTTACCACATAGCAACATACTCTAGGTCCTGGGATACAGTCGGGGCTGCTATGTCACACAACTCCAGTGGGCAGCATCACTTGGGTGTTCACGCAGATATCACACAGATATTTGCATAGATCTATTGGACACAGAAGTGAATAAGACAGACAAGGTCTTTGCTGGGATGGATCTTTCATTCTGGGGGGGGGGGAACAGACAATAAAGAAGAAAACAAAATGAATGAACAAGATCATGTCACGTAGTGATGAGTGCTAAGAAGAAACCAAATCAGGCTGATGTGATAGCGACAAGTATGGGACAGACTGGGTGCCTAAATCAGATCTAGTGGCCAGGAAAAGTGATATTTGAATAAAGGCCTGAGTGACAATGAGCAGCTCGCCATGTGAACTTTTGAATCTAGAGCATATCGGGCAGTGGGAATAGCAAGTGCAAAGGTCCTGAGGCAGGAAACAGTTCTAGGAACCAAAAGAATGCCAATGTGGCTAGAGCTCAGTGTGTGAAGGGGAGAGTGGTAAGAGAAAATTAATTTTTGGCTTAAGCAACTGGGTAAATGGTTGATGCCATCTATTGAGATGGAGAAGACTGAGGGAGGAACAGATGGACAGGGAAGTGAATCAAGAGATCTATTTTGGCCATGTTACCCTTGAGGTGCATGTCAGACATTCAAGTGGAGGTACTGAGTAGGCAGCTGGACTTTGAAACACAGAGGTCAAAAAGGAGGTATGAATTTGGGAGTTGTGGTAAACATGGGGATTGCTTGTTCGATATCCATACCCATTTTTCATGCTAGCTACCCTAATTTATGTTGCCGTGTCCACATCTCCCATGTGCTTGGGGGGATAACTCCACCCCTGCACCAGGAGTGGGATGTAGAGCTCAAGTCTAAGCCAACGATACACCCCATCCTCTGGTCTTGTAACTAGTTCAGGAGTGGGCATCCGAGTCCATCTGAGGCTGCAGACAAGTGTTACTTTTCTAGCTCTTTCTAGAACACTCTGGAAGAAACCTTCTCTTCCTCCTGAGTATGAAGAATCTGGAAGTTATTGGCAGCCATCTTGCAACCATGAAGGGGAGCCAGGATTACAGTAAGGTCGATACAATGGAAAGCAGAGCAGAAGGACACGAGAAAAAGAAAATGTAAACCTTCTGACATCAAGTCACTGGAGCCCACCTGCCTCAGTTTTATGAGACAAGAAATGTACCCAATCATCTAAGCCAGATTGGGTGGAAGTCTCTGTTACCTTGCAGCTGAACACAACCCAGCTGATAATGGCCGTGGGTCTAGATGCCATGTGGGGAATGCATGGGGGAGAGTGTAGGTGGACCAGGAAGGGGGTGGACCCAGAGGCAGGCTCCTGAAACTTTTCCAAAGCAGGGGGTGATCTCTGAATGCAGCAATCCTGGGAGTTTTCCTGTGCATAGCCTGGATCTCTTTTTTGGAGAGGAAATAAATGCACTAAAAAACCCCAAAAAACCCAAAACCCAAAACCACACAGGCCTTTGTGCAACACAAGCTAGATTTAAGCAACCTCTGCCCCTTGCCATCTGTGTGAGTTTGGGCAACTCACTTACCCTCTGAGCCTCCATTGCTGCCCCTGTGAGAAGGAGGTAATGATACCCACATCAAAGGGCTGTATGAAGGTTACTGGCGGGAAGAATGTGCCAGGCCGCAGCAGGTGACTCTTTCTGTCCCTCCCTTTTGCCTTCTCTTTGGCATAAGCTGCTCTCTCCCTAGCATTGTGAAGGACGCTGAGTCATTTTATCATAAAACTAAAAATTTTAAGTACTCCCTCAAATACTCTGACTCCAGAGAAGGAGTGATAACCAGGTCCGTTTGTTCCTCCTTCTCACGCATTTAGCATGAAAACAGATACTGTAATTAGGGAAGAAAGAAGCATCCAGTCTGGTGGGTGCTAAGTAATGACTCACGTGGAACAGGGAGGAAAGGCCCTAACAGGGGTCACCCTGAGAAGATGACCCATCCTCAGAGGTCACTGAGACTGTAGCCCCAAGGGTGGGAAACAGATTCTTCTGGACCTGGAATATAACAACTGGAGACTGAGGCATCACAGGAGGCCAGGATGAGGGTTACGGACAGGTTAAGCTTCCCTAACCCCTCTCCCAAAAGGGGACATAGTGAGGTCCTCCTGAGCCATTGCCATACATCTTATCGAGCACAGGAACATTTCTCGGCTGGGTCCAAGTTCCAACTTGCTACCTAATAGCTGTGTGACCTGGGCAAGTTATTCGATGCACCTTTACTTCCGTTCTTTCACCTGTAAAAGGGAAAATTGGGAGACTAACGTTTGTTCCTTACGCGCTCGTGTATCACTGGCAGGAATGCAAAAAAGTCTAACTCCTATGGAGGGGAATTTGGTATTACCTAGTACAATTACACATGCAACTACTCTTTGACCCTGCAATTCCATTTTTAGGAATCTATCCCAAAACCATAATGGCAAAAATTCAAAAGATATATGCCCAAAGTTATTCGTTGCAGCACGATTTCTAGCAGTGAAAGACTGGAAACAACGCAAATGTCCATCATCTGGGGACTGTTTGAATAAATTATGGTCCATCCATACGATGGAGTTTTACGCAGCTGCTAAAAGGAGCGAGGACTACTTCGGTGTACTGCTTTGGGGGTGATCTCCCACATACGATGTTAAGTGAAAAAAAGAGAAAAGTGTGTTTAGTATATAGCCACTTATCCAAGAAAGGAGGGAGTGTGTGTGTATCTGGTGTAAAGAAGTGGTTCCATTTCATTCTTTTGCATGTATCTGTCCAGTTTTCCTAAGATCATTTATGGAAGAAACTGTTTTTTCTTCAGAGTATATTTTTGCCTCCTTTCTTGCAGATTAATTGACATACAAAGGTGTGTTTATTTCTGGGTTCTCAGTTCTATTCCACTCATCTATGTGTCTGTTTTTGTGCCAGTGCCATACTGTTTTCATTACTACAGCTTTGTAGTAAATCTTGTGTGTAACGTTTGTTCCCAGTATGCTCATATATCCCTAGCAGGAATGCAACACACACACACACACACACACACACACAGAGTTTTTTAACTGGGAGGATAACCAGTAAGTTTTTTGAATGATTACCTGTAAAGAGAGGTGGGGGAGGGCAAAGAGTCTAGATTTCTCTAAAAGTGGTTCAGAATATCGTTCCCTTTCCTTTTGTGTACATTTGGACTCTTCCATAATACAATATATTTTTTAAAGACTTTATTTATTTATTTGAGAGAGAGAATGTGAGTGAGAGAGAGAGACCACAAGCTGGGGGGAATGGTAGAGGGAGAAGCAGACTCCCCGCTGAGCAGGGAACCTGACGTGGGGCTCGATCCCAGGACCCTGGGATCATGACCTAAGCCAAAGTCAGACACCCAACCAACTGAGACACCCAGGCGCCCCTACAATAATATTTTTAAAATGCTTGTTCCTTTGACCTCACACTAACCAATGGACCCCACAGCACGGGGCAGAACCACTGACTACATCGTCTTATCTCGGCTTTTTGTGTTAGAAGCAGCAAGCCTTTTCTTGATTCAGTGACTGACTGAAGGTTTTGCATCTCCGCGTCCTGCAGCCTAGCCCACTCTATGTAATACACAGTTCTGCCATTTTTCTTCTAAGTCTTGGCTTATCCCTCCTGGCTTGAAAGGTCTGGACTCACCTCACAGAGGACCAACCTTCAGCTCTTTTCTCACCGTATGTTCTCAAGGTTATGGTAGCCAGAAGCCTGGGCCCTGCCTAGTCCTTGGACCCAGCCCCAGGCCCACAGAGGAGTGGGAAGGTGCCTTGTTAGCTCTACATTATTGCTGGTCACATGCTCTATAAGCAAAGGACACCTGCTTTGGCCCAGTGGTTTTGATTCTTCTTCTTCCTTCTAAAATATAGAGTTCTTGTGTTCGACTCTTACAGTGAACCCAACTTTTTTTTTTTTAAGATTTTATTTATTTATTCGACAGAGAGAGAGACAGCCAGCGAGAGAGGGAACACAAGCAGGGGGAGTGGGAGAGGAAGAAGCAGGCTCATAGCGGAGAAGCCCGATGTGGGGCTCAATCCCATAACGCCGGGATCACGCCCTGAGCCAAAGGCAGATGCTTAACCGCTGTGCCATCCAGGCGCCCCAGTGAACCCAACTTTTTAAGCAGATTAAAAAAGTAAGCTTCTCTGATCAAATGAGAGAAGAGTTCAGAGCCCTAAGTTCTCAGCTCCCAGTACAGCAGAGCTTACCAGGTGTCCTCATTATCATGCTTTCACCCCTTCCTCCTTAGTCAATAAAAGCCCTACTTTTGGCTGAGCATACCGCTGCCTGCAATAAAAGACTATTTTCTAGCCTCCCTTGCAGTTAGATAGAGTCATGTGACTACATCCTGACATCAGAAGTAAAGAGAAATGCCACATATGACTTCTGGTAAATCTTATTAAAAGAAAGGTGGTGGGGGGGGGACCCAGAACTATTAGAACTAATAAATGAATTTGGTAAATTTGCTGAATTCAAAAATCAACGTACAGAAACCCGTTGCATTTCTATACACCGCTAACAAAATAGCAGAAAGGGAAATTAAGAAAACAATCCCATTTATAATTGTAACAAACAGAATAAAATACCTAGGAATAAATTGAACCAAAGAGGTGACAAGCCTATACTCTGAAAATTATAAGACAATGATGAAAAAAATTGAAGATGACACAAATAAATGGAAAAATATACCATGCCCATGGACTGGAAGAATTAATATTATTAAAATATCCATACTACCCAAAGCAATCTGCAGATTCAATGCAGTCCTTATCAAAATACCAATAGTTTTCACAGAACCAAAACAAAAAATCCTTAAAAGACCCCAAATAGCCAAAGCACTCTTGAGAAAGAAGGACAAAGCTGGAGGTATCAAACTCCCAGATTTCAAGACTTAGCAAAGCTATAGTAATCAAAACAGTAACCACCAACATATACAGACATGTGTATAATTTGTTATAACAATGCTTATAATGACAAAGACTAAAATTAATTTTTTTTGTTTATTGGGTAAAGTATGGTAGATCCATAATATGGAATAATACGTAGCTATATAAAGGCTGAATTTGATCTGCATCTAATGGCTGACTTTAAAAAACAGTGATCGTATTTACGTGAGTAAAGCAGGTTTCAGCAAAAATGTATCAAAGACAAGCTCAGTTTTATAAAAACTGAAGATGAAATCCCTATATACATATGTACATGTTTATATGAACATGGAGAAAGATGAAGAAGGATCCCTAGGAGACCATTAGTATTAGTTATCTGGGGTGGGATGTATATTTACAGAGAAAATTAAAACCTATGACAACATTAGCATATAAAACAGACCAGGATAAATACAGCAAGAGTGTTCTAAAGTCCTTGTATTGTCTGGGAAGCAAGTCCAAGTGCTAATTAATCACTCGTTTTGATAAATCAAGGAAGCATATTGCTTATCTTTAGCATAACCTATAGAATAATTGTAAAAGGGCATATAACTTCTGAGCTCATGGGGATGGATAACAAGACAATTCTTATTCGATCCAAAAGCATTCAGTGAAGCAGGGGTAAGAAACCTGGAACGGGAGGAAGAGATAGGGAACAGTAAAATGATAGCTTAAAAGCAAATATATCAGAAATTACATAAAATATAAATACAGCAAATGCTCCCATTACTGTTAGATTAAAAAACACAACTGTTTGTTGTTTACAGGAAGCACATCTAATAAACCAAGATACAGAAAGGTTGAAAGTAAAATTTGGGGAGAAGTTACTCTGTCAACGACTAACCAGCAGGAAGCTGGTGGTGATATACCAGTATCTTTCGATGCAAACTCGGAGGCAAAAAGAACTGCTAGGGGTAAGCAGGGAATTTTGTGACTATAAAACAGTCAGTTCACTAAGAAGTAGAACATTTCCAAATTCGTATTCACCTAACAGCACAGCTTTAAGTATATGAAAAGCAAAAATTAAGAAGAAATTGAAAATTCCACAGGGAGGAAGATTTTAGAACACAACTCCCAGATGCTGATTTTTTAAAAATCAGATAAATATTTGAATAATATGATCAGTAAAATTGACTTAATGGAAATACATAAAACACTGCACCCAGCGGCTATAGAAAACATAGTTTTTGCAAGCATACCTTCAACATTTAGAAAATTATAAATACGCTCGGCCAGAAAACAAACTTTAAAACCTTTGAAAAGCTGAAATTATATAGGGGATCTTTATTCTATGATCATAATACAATTACACTGAAATCAGCATAAAGAGATAACCAGAAAAACCCTAATGTGTTTGGAAATTAAGAAATATTCTTCTTTTCTTTTTTTAAGATTTTATTTATTTATTTGACAGAGAGAGAGAGACAGCCAGCCAGAGAGGGAACACAAGCAGGGGGAGTGGGAGAGGAAGAAGCAGGCTCATAGCAGAGGAGCCTGATGTGGGGCTCGATCCCAGAACGCCGGGATCACACCCTGAGCCGAAGGCAGACGCTTAACCACTGTGCCACCCAGGCGCCCCAAGAAATATTCTTCTAAATAACCCATGAATTAGAAAAGAAATCATAACAGAAATTTTAAAATATTTTGAACTGAATACTGCAAAGTACTGTGTATCAACAGTTGTGGGGCAGACCTGCAGATGTGCTTACAGAACTCTAACCACATATATTAGAAAAGAAGAAACACTGAAAAGCCTAAAGGTTAAGCTTTCACCTCAAAATGTTAACCAGAGAATAACAAATTAAACTCAAAGAAAATAGAAGGAAGAAAATATTAATGGGCAGAAATTCACACTAAAGAGTATTGAACAAGTATGAATAGTTGTGTCTGGAAGAATGAATGCAACTGGCAAATCCCAAGCAAGACTGATGGGAGGGGGGAGGGGAGAGAAAGGCACACATAATGAATGTCAGCAGTGAAAACGGGAATCTTACCATAGATTCCACAAATATTGAAAAGACAAGAAGAAAATATTGTGAAGAACTGTACGCCAATACATTTTATTTTATTTTTAAAGATTTTATTTTTATTTATTTATTTGACAGAGAGAGAGTGAGAGAGGGAACACAAGCACGGGCTGCCGGAGAGAGAGAAGCAGGCTCCCCACCGAGGAGGGAGCCCAATGCGGGGCTCGATCCCAGGACACTGGGATCGTGACCTGAGCCAAAGGCAGACGCTCAATGACTGAGCCACCCAGGTGCCCCAATGCCAATACATTTTAAACATCATATAAAATAGACAAATTTCGTGTAAAATGTGACTTACAGAAAATGACACAAGAAAATTAGAAAACTGAATATTCATAAGACATAGTCAATCCTTAATTTAAAATATTCCCACAAAGAAAACTACGGTTCTAGATAGCTTTACTGGCAAATTCTGCCAAACACCCAAGGAAAAAATAATTTCAATCTTGCAAACTCTTCTAGGGATATCAATCCCCTACTTATTTTGTGAAGCCAGGAAGACTTTGACAACAAAATTGAGCCAGGACATTCAGAGAGGAAAACAAACAAAAAACTACAGGCCAGTCTCATTCATGAACATAAATGTAAAAATATTCTAAACAAACTATTTCCCAGCTTATTTATGAGTAGATCAGGTTGGGTTTATTCTACAAATGCAAATTTGGATCAACATTTGAAAATCAATCAATGCAATTTATTACATTGACAGAATAAAGGATAAAAACTATCTCAATAGGGGCGCCTGGGTGGCTCAGTCGCTAAGCGTCTGCCTTCGGCTCAGGGCGTGATCCCGGCGTTCTGGGATTGAGCCCCACATCAGGCTCTGCCGGGAGCCTGCTTCTTCCTTTCCCTCTCCCCCTGCTTGTGTTCCCTCTCTCGCTGGCTGTCTATCTCTGTCAAATAAATAAATGAATAAATAAAATCTTTAAAAAAAAACTATCTCAATAGATACAGAGAAATATTTTGATAAAATTTAACATCCATTCATGATTCTTAGCAAACTAAGAATGGAAGGGAACTTTCTACACATGAGAAGGGCATCTTGAAAAAACCTAATCTTCATACATAATGGTGAAATGATGAAACATTTCCCTTTGAAATCGAGAACAAAATAAGAATGTTTGTTATCACCAATGTTATCACTGTATTAGTCTGGTGCAGTAAGATAAGAAAGGATTGAAAAGGAAGAAATACGACAGTCATGATTTGAATGTAATACATGATGTGTAGAAAATCCAAAAGAGTTACATTTTGAGAATTAATAAATTTAGTAATGCATTAGAAACAAGGCCAATATACTAGATTTGTGTTTCTATGTATCAGGGACAAAAAACAAATACAATGAAATAAAATACCATTTTCAATAGCATAAAAATAAGCCTAAGAATAAATCCAGTAAAATACATTACAAAGTAAACCTCTAAACAGTATGAGAAGTAGTAAAGATCAAAATAGAGGACTATACTATGTTCATGAATTGGGAGACTCAATATCGTAAAGATGTCTACTGTACCCAAATTATTCTATAAATTCAATGTAATCTCAACCAAAATCCCAACTTTTTTTGCAGAGCTTGATAAGCTGATTCAAAAACTGCATGTGAAAGTACAAAATATTAAGAATAGCCATGTCATTCTTGAATGAGAAGAACAAGATGGGAGGACTTTTTCTATCTAACACCAAGAATTATAAAACATACAGCATTTAGCAGTGTAGTGTAAGGACAAATTCCTCAATGGAACAGAATAAAAAGTTCAGACGCAAACCCAGATGTATACATGTATACATGGGATTTATGACAAAGGCAGCTCTGCAGAGCAGTAGGGAAATGACAGTCTTCAATAAATGGTGTTGGACAACATAATTATATGTTCTTTTGAAGCAAGAATACATACTGTATAATTCCAAAGGAAGTAAAATACATGAGATACATATGAAAGGCAAAAGGAGGAAAGAGGGGAGGAATTCTTCTAGATAACAGAGGTAAAGTTCTTCAAGAACAGTCATGAAGGAAACAATTGCTGAATTTGACTCCATTAACATTAAGAACTTTTGATCATCAGAAGACATTCAGAGAAGAAAAGGACGAGCCACAGGTGAGAGAAGATATTTGCAACACAAATAACCACAAAAACCTCGCAAGTGATCATCTATTTTTTAAAAGTCTTTCAAATCCTTAAGAGAAAGGCAAACAACCAAAAAGAAAACTGGGCCAGGGATTGAAAAAGCATTTTACAAAAGAGATCTCCAATGCCTAATAAACAATGAAAAGGTGCTCAGCTGATTATTAATCAGGGAAACACAAAACATAACACAATACCACTAAACACCCACAAGAATGGCTAAAATTAAGCAGAGATAATAACAAGTGTTGACAAGGATTTAGAGCAATGGCCACTCACACACAGCTGATTGGAGCACAAATTGATATGATCACTTTGGAAAATGGTTTGGCATTATCTACTAAACAGCACACCCACACAGCATCTGACTCAAGTTCACCCAACAGAAATGTGTGCACATGTGTGCCAAGAAACACAATTTGAATGTTCATAAGTGGCATCATTCACAAAAGCCAAAAATTAAAAGCAATCCAAACAGCCATCAAACATGAAACGGAGAAACACATTTGGTATGTTTAGACAATGAATGAACTACAGCCCCATACTGCAACATGGATGAATTCCACAAATGTATTATTCAATAAAATAAGCCAGCACAACGAGGCACATACTTATAGTTCCATTTATATAAGGTTCAAAAAACAGACACAACTGAACTAGAGCTGAACGTCACATGGGTAATGGGCAAAGCCATAAAGAGAAACAAGGAAGAGATTAATATCAAGATTGTATTAATTACATGGAAAGGGAAAGGTAATAATCCAGGACGAAGTATGAGGCAGTCTTCTGGGGTACTACAATGATCTATTTCTTTTTTTTTTTTTTTTAAAGATTTTATTTATTTATTTGACAGAGAGAGAGACAGCCAGCGAGAGAGGGAACCACAAGCAGGGGGAGTGGGAGAGGAAGAAGCAGGCTCATAGCAGAGGAGCCTGATGTGGGGCTCGATCCCATAATGCCGGGATCACGCCCTGAGCCAAAGGCAGACGCTCAACCGCTGTGCCACCCAGGCGCCCCATACAATGATCTATTTCTATTCTTTCTTTCTTTTTTTTTTAAAGATTTTATTTATTTATTTATTTATTTATTTATTTATTTATTTGATGGAGAGAGCGACAGCCAGCGAGAGAGGACCCTGGGATCACGCCCTGAGCCGAAGGCAGACGCTTAATGACTGAGCCACCAAGGCACCCCGATCTATTTCTTTTCTTGGCCTGAGGTATACTGGTATTTGCTTTAGGACAGTCCACTAAGCTACAGATGTTTGTTTTTTCCACTTTATGTATCTATGTTACATTTCAAAAAATTTTAAATGTTTGTTGTAGGTAATATTGCTGGCAACATTTTAAAATAAAATATGCATAAAGTGCATATGCACATGAATTAGAAGATGTGGGGGGAAAATCCTTGGTTTGATTCAGTTAATTATGAGCCATTTTGATCTTGGATATCTGTTGTTATTTTAGCATTATTTTAATTTAATAAAGTAACTTCTAAGTGAATATTCAGGAACAAGTAAAGATAAATTAATCCAGAATGAGCTGACACTTGGGAAACGTGTTAAAGAACACACAGGGATTTTTTTAAGGTCTACTCAGAGAAAAGGAAAAAAAAGAAAGCCAGGGCGAGGCCAGGGACTTTGATGTCATGTAAACAGATGATGGAGAGAAAGCAGAACCACTCAGTTTTTATTTTGCTTCTGTCTTCATCCAGGAGAATAATCTTCAAATTAGAAAAGAAAGAACAGACATCACAAAGCTGGAATTAGAACCCAAGATGAACGAAGAAACCAAAAACTTGCAGCTGTGATGACAGACTAGTCACCATAGCTTGTGAGTAATCAGAGGACCGGAGAGGAGGCGGAGGACAGATGACAAAGAAGTACAATCCCGGTTTCATCATGGAGGGTCTAGTCAATACATGTTCCCGCCCCAAATCCAGAACAAGGTATAAGCAGGTTGTTTGTAGGCCTTTCTGAAGGCAGGGGTGCTCGCTTGGAGCTTCCAGCAAATCAGCGAGAACAAGTCCCACCAGATGGTTTCATTTCATACATTTACAACATCAGATTGAACATGTCAGACATAGCTCATGTGGGGTGCAGATCGTGATGTTTATAAATTTGAAATGGTTCAGAATTCAGAATTCTCTAGAAGAATGGGGAACCTGTTGCAAATGGAAAGTTACCCTAATCTGGGGTCCTAAAATTTGACCCGGAAGACAGCGTATCAGTGAGGACAGGCTAGGTTGTGCTGCAGTAACAAGATAACCCCAAATCTCAGCAGCTTCAGCAACCGGGCTAATTTCTCATCCATGCCGCAAGCCCATGCCATATCAGCAGGACCCTCTGTCCTGCCCTCTCCTCTTCTGGGACCCAGGCTGAGGGGGCAGCTGGACCTGGAGTGCCAGGGATCACTGCAGCAGGAGGAAAAAGCACGGTGAGCCATGTTTTGTCTCTGAAAGCTATCACCCTGGAGTGACAGTACAGATCTCAAAGCGGGAAGCACAATCCTGGAATACCTGGTGATTACCACTCCTGACCTCCACAGATGGTCTTCATGTGGCAATGTATGCTGATCCGAGCAAGGAGGACAAGAAGGTGTACCAGCGGCTGGGCAGGGATCCAGCCCTTTAGCACATGAAAGCCTACAGTTTCCCCTCCCCTCCTGATTGTGGTTCTTGGTATAGGAGCAAGTCAGAAGCACGGACCAGATTAGTCCATGGCTGAGATGAGGCGTGAGGGAAACAGATGCCAGATGAGGGCAATATTTCTAGATCCCACTCACCCTCCACACCTGCCCTCCCTTGTTTCCAGTGCCCCTGCTTCTCTTTGCTTCTGGTTCTCCTCTTTCCCAGCCCTCTCTGACGTAAGGTTCTGAAATGATGTGTATATGTCTTTACTTAGTCTTGCCTTAATTGGCCTCTATGCATCAAGAGAAACAAAAACTACCTAAAAATTCAAAAGTAGAAGGGTGTTGAAATATTTGCCAATATCACCATTTGAATGGAATAGTACCACTTTTTACAATTACATTATAATGAGCATTTATTTATTTTTTATTTTTTAAAGATCTTGTTTATTTAACAGAGAGAGACAGAGCGAGAGAGAAAACATAAGCAGGGGAAGTGGGAGAGGGAGAAGCAGGCTTCCTGCTGAGCAGGGAGCCCAACACGGGGCTTGATCCCAGGACCCTGGGATCATGGCCTGAGCCGAAGGCAGACACTTAACGACTGAGCCACCCAGGCACCCCAATATAATGAGCATTTATTGACAACAAAATACATCATGACATAGCTTTAAAAAGTTGTAACAGGGGTGCCTGGGTGGCTCAG
This sequence comes from Ailuropoda melanoleuca, assembly GCF_002007445.2. Taxonomy (NCBI): domain Eukaryota; kingdom Metazoa; phylum Chordata; class Mammalia; order Carnivora; family Ursidae; genus Ailuropoda; species Ailuropoda melanoleuca. Next base: position 6,312,513 of record NC_048230.1, read on the forward strand.
TTAGTTAAGCGTCCAACTGGATTTTCAGCTCAGGTCATGATCTCAGAGTCGTGAGATCAAGCCCCATGTCAGACTCTGTGCTCAGCGTGGAATCTGCTTGGGATTCTCTCTCTCCTTCTCTTCTGCCCTTCCCCCTGCTCTCTATCTCAAATAAATAAAATCTTAAAAAAAAAAAAGTTGTGACAATATTCAACACCCATCAAATAAGAACTGTCCGTACACTAGAAATGGAGGGGAACTTCCTCAACCTGATAACGAATACCTACGAAAGCCTGCAGCTAACATCATACTGAAGGTGAGAAACTCTAAGCTTTCCCTCTAAGATCGGGTTCAAGGCGAGGATGTCCCCTCTCCCCCCTCCGTATCAGCATTGTACAGGAAGGCCTTGCTTATGCAATCAGACAAGAAAAGGAAATGGAAAGTATACAGACTGGGAAGGAAGAAATAAAAAGCAGGTGTGAGGTGGTGACGCAATGCGAGGCAGAGAGGGGGGCTCTCGGTGATATTTGCAGCTGCACTCTGCACAGGCAAGGGTGTTCAGGATGAATCTGGTGCAGATGTGAGAAGGCTGACAGACCAGTACCCGCAGAAGTGGATTGCGTCAAGGACGGCAGCCAAAGAAATGCATTCACAGCCAAGGTGGCCCTGGTATTTCCCCCAGAGCTACTGATGACGCACTTCGTGTGTAAATTAGTGTGAGCAAGTTCACCCCTGCTTGTCCTCTGGCTGGCATGCCAGGAAGCTCCTGCTTGCACAGGGCCCTTCTGGTTGGAGAGGCCAATAAACTTAATTGCTGGCTTTTTAAGTCAAGGTCTAGTAAAAATACTGGAGGTAAAAAGCACTTCTAAGTATGGTGAATGTAGGGATGTGAGCATTTTCTAGATAGGACCACTTTGTCTCCCTAACCCCCCAGACTTCCCCTCACTCCTCTAGCAGAGCCACACCTTGTGCATTAATAGCACAGACCGCTGCGGTTCAAATCCAGACTCCGTGTCACCTTGCGGGACCTCGAGTGAGCTATGGGGCCTTTCTGGCCTCAGTTCCCCTAACTGTAAAATGATATTTCAGAGACTTGTGTTGAGACTTAAGTTCAATTTAAAGGACTTAGAACAGAGCCTGGAGTAGAGAAGCACCCAGGAAATATTACACATTGTTTTTATTATTATAAATACGGTCCAATAGTATTACAATTTCAGCGAAGAGTTTGCAGGTCAGTCAGGGTACCTTTGTAGGCAAAGAGAAAAAGTGAGACAGCCTAATAGTAAAATAATAGGAAGTGAAGGGCGGTAAGAGATCTGCAGAGAGGAGAGATTCAGGAATTGGTGTCACCTCCAGTGATGAAGGACCGAGGGTCACCCGTTGGAGCTGGTATTTGTTGGTGTGCCCTTAAGTACTCAATCCAGAACACGAATAACGTGATGCTTCAGATCAACAGGGAGAGGGGGAAGAACGTTCAATTTTGTTAACATTTTGGGGGAGAAAAGTTAAGTGAGGACCTTGCCTGAGTGTCGGCAAAATAAATTCCTAACAGATTGAGTTAAACGTGAAACATGAATAAAGATCTAGAAGAAGAAAAAGGAATGGAGACGATTTTAAGTAGCACGAGGTGTTATGGATCCCTCTTCCACTCAGTGAACCATGGGGAGCGTGGGGCCAGGGGTGGGAAGATCGGGGACAACTGTGTGTCCCCCTCGGCTGCTCTCACACCCTGAGGGACTGGCACGGAGCCAGCATCCTGTTGAGCTGAGTGTGACGTCTACATTAAAAAAATATGTTTTTTTTTTTAATTGAAGGACAGTTGACACACAACGTTACATTCATTTCAGGCATACAACACAGCGATTCCACAACTCCAGCCACTTGTGCTATGCTCCCAAGTGTGGCTCCCACCTGTCACCATACGATGCTATTACACTACCATTGACTCCATTCCCTAGGCTGTGCCTTTCATCCCCATGACTGATTCATTCCATAACTGGCAGCCCATACCTCCCTCTTCCCCTATTTTACCCATCCCCCATGATCCCTACATTTAAGGACAGATATATTCTCACAGCGTGGTGTCAATGCTGGCCAACCACTTCCTCCAGAATGCAACCAAAGAAACTGAAACTGGGACCCATCCCTGTAACGGAAGAAAGCCTGACTGTTGTACTGAATAAGAGACCATGTACCCAGGGGTGATAGAGCCCATTCAATGTGTGCCCTTTGACTTACACCCTGGTTTAAAAAGCCCAGGGGCGCCTGGGTGGCACAGTGGTTGAGCGTCTGCCTTCAGCTCAGGGCGTGATCTCAGCGTTGTGGGATCGAGCCCACATCAGGCTCCTCCGCTATGAGCCTGCTTCTTCCTCTCCCACTCCTCCTGCTTATGTTCCCTCCCTCGCTGGCTGTCTCTATCTCTGTCAAATAAATAAATAAAATCTTTAAAAAAAAAAAAGCCTAAAAGACATGATTCCCTGACCCCGACCTTCACCCTCCTGCCATCACTCCCTCCCAGCACTGCCCACCTTCCTTACCCTGCTCTACTTTTTTTTTCATTATCATTCACCACTTTCTAATACATCATTCACTTACTGGGTTTATCATTTATTACCTGCCCCCCCACACACAACTATAAGCTCCAGGAGAACTGGGAATTTTATCTGTTTTGTTCATTGATAGATCAATGAGTAGAACAGAACAGAACAGAACAGAATAGAATAGAATAGAATAGAATAGAATAGAATAGAATAGAAAAGAATAGGTAGGACCTGGCACCTCACGGTACTTTATAAATATTTGTGAACTTAACACATCTGTGGATAGGGAATGGCTTTCTAGGCTTGGTATCAGACAAAAATGCAAAGAAGCATCCTGATAGATTTCTCTATGTAAAGATATACATTTTTCTGAGCCATAATCACAACACAGAAACTGAAGTATCTGACAGTAGTCTATAAAAATCACAACACAGAAACTGAAGTATCTGACAGTAGTCTATAAAATAAATTCTTACATGTCCATACGGTGGAGCATGTCCAGCCATTTCAAAGGCTGGTGTAAATTAAAATGTACGGTCATGATGAAGACAGCGGTATATTAGCAAGTGAAAAGAACTTCTTCTAGAATGTTGACCCAATGTTTGTTTAAAGATGTATAGAAAAACTAACATTTTTTCCCCAAGGGTCACCTCTCAGTAGCTCAATCACTAAAACAATAATTATCAGAACCATATTGATTATTAATTTTGCCCTTAGGAGTTCCTGAGGACCTGCCCAATAATCCAGACATCTCTCCAAATTGTCACTAGTTTGCATCATTACTGCTTTTTTGCTTTCCATGATTATGGTTTGTTTAAAAATGCATTTCCAGGGGCGCCTGGGTGGCGCAGTCATTAAGCGTCTGCCTTCGGCTCAGGGCGTGATCCCGGCGTTATGGGATCGAGCCCCACATCAGGCTCCTCCTCTGGGAGCCTGCTTCTTCCTCTCCCACTCCCCCTGCTTGTGTTCCCTCTCTCGCTGGCTGTCTCTGTCTCTGTCAAATAAATAAATAAATAAATAAATAAATAAATAAATAAATAAATAAATAAATAAATAAATAAAATAAATAAAATAAAATAAAATAAAATAAAATCTTTAAAAATAAATAAATAAAAATGCATTTCCTACCCTAGATGATCCATTCCTGGAAAGCAAGGACAAATGACGAGGTTCGAGGTCTTAAACCTGAGACCTTTCACAGACTGTTCACACTTAAGCCCCTGGGGCAGCCAGGACACCCAGGGAGGAATGTCTGAAGGGTACCAAAGAGCATCCTCCCAGGACAGGGAAGCTCAGGAGAGCAGGGGCTGGGGGGAGGGGGGAGGCAGGAGGAGGTGTTCTTCCTCCCTCCCCTCCCCTCTTCCTTACATACCCTCCTGATTACCTGACATCCTGGAACCAGGACTAGCAGGCTGTGATTGGCCAAGGCCCACTAGGGAAGGGTCAGCTAGGAAGGAATTCTGATCCTTCCTATCATTCTTTCAGAGATGGGCTAATCATGGGGTGGGTGGGCCAGTGGACTCTCCTGGGGCCCAGCGAGCCTCCGTCGAGACTCTGGGAGCTACTGCATTAAGAAACACGGAAAATGTCCAAAGAGACCTATTTCCCATCTTCCCTCCCTCCCTCTGTTCTTGCCCACAGCTACACCCAGCATGTCCTGCCCCTCCCAGACAGTCATCCCAGAGTCTTCCCAAGTTTTTTGAGGCCACTGGCTGTGTTTGCCTCCTGAAGAAATCAGCACAGTCATCGCCCCATTTTACCCGGAGGCTTGGGAGAGGCGGCCTTGAAGGCCACGGAAAGGATTTAGACTCAGTAGTCTGGTTTGACCAGATTTGCTTCTAGTGACTTCACCTCCCTGAGAGCCTCAGGGTCCAGATCGGCAAAATGGTGGAAAATGCCAAACCTCCCTGGCAAAGATCTGGAAGCTCCGATCCGTCTCCCACCAGGGTTTCTCAGCTAGAACGCCGTCAGCACTTGCGGGGGGCGCTGTGTGCTTGTTGAGGAGGACTATCCTGGGTGCTATGGGGTATTCAATGTCCCTGGCCCTAGCGCCTTAGAGCCCCCAGTCGCTGGGACAACCCTGACGCCGCAGGCATATGAAAGTGTCCCCTAAGCCAGCTCTCCAGTCGGGAGATGATAAACTCCTTGAAGGCAAATACCAAAGCCTGGTGTCCGACAGGGGCTCAGAATGACTTTGCTATTTTCATGGACTTTTCTTTTTCATTAAAGAAAAAAAAAATTCACCTCTGGGGCAACTACGTGATTAGGGTGCACTCGTAGTATGGCGCCCATGGACGTTGCCCAGGCCGCCAGGCTGAGGGCTGAGGAGACAGGCCCGGCATGGCAGTGGCCTGGGACAGACAGACTGCCACCACCTCGTAAGTTCTGGAGCTCAGCTCAGCAGGGCTTGGCCAGCAGAGCCCCGTGGCAGGTTGAGGTGTGAGGAAGGCGGTGCCACAACCCAGGGTGACAGCACAGAAACTTCAGGGCAGAGGGACAGGACACCTGTCGTTAGACAGGCCAGACTCCAGGCCCAGAGAGCCTGCCCTCCCCTGCCCCCTGGCCCTCGTGCCCCAGGCTCCTTGGCTCTGTCCAGAGAGGGCTGAGGGGCACGTCCACCCCCGTGGCCCCCTTAGGAGCATGCCAGCTTCTAGGAATGCCCTTAGCACAGGCTCCTAGGCCATGACACCTCACCCCTCCGAGCCTGTTTGCTGAAGTCGCATGGTACATCCGGAGACCCAGCCGTGCCGCATCTCTGTGTTTACTCCCCTCTCTTCCTACCCATGGCCGGCCCCTACATCAAGAAACCCTGGCTTGCAAGTCCCGGCTGCAGAATTTGCTAGCCACGGGACTCCGGGGTGGGGGGGGGTCATTTCACCTCTTCCAGCCTCCGTTCAATTACCAAATAAAACAAACAAACAAAACAACTATTGCTGACCTTCCCACCTCCCAGGAGCTGTTGTGACAATCACATGAGCTAATGGCTGCAAATATTTTTGCCAACTCTCCAGCCAGCACACCCTCCCCTCTCTGTGCACCGCGCCCCTCTGGCCCGGAACTCTAACAGGATGGTCCAGGAGGTGAGCAATGCCTTCCAATCCATTCCCAGTCCCTCTGGGGAGACAGCTCACTGGCTTCCAGGGACCCTCGGGGAGTTTGCAATTGCACATGTATTCAATAATCGAATTTCCTTCAACATGAGGCTTTTTTTCTCAACTATGCACAAAGTTGGTTTTTTGTCTTTCACTTTGTCATTTTGGGCATTTTTCTCTCTTTTTTGTGTGTTTTCTGTTCCTGAGGAGAGGAGACCCCTTGGCACCAGCAAGAATCTGCCTTGGATACTTCATCTTCCGCCCCGAATTGTCCCCTTGCCCAGCAGGCTTGTGGGCAGGACTCAGTGCTGCACAAACCAACGGATCGCTTTGGCTCACAGGGCCGGCCCCTGGCAAGCCAGGCCGGAGACCTTGGGCTTCACAGGAGCCAAGGTCATTGGTAAGGGAGGGTCCATACCTCTACCACCAGGAAAGAGGATTTTTTTCCCCCAGTTCACTTAATTAGGAACAAATCCCTAAGCTGATTGGGTAACACACCTTGGAAAACACAGACTAGCCCCGCTGAACTGGTGGCCCAAAGGTCCTGCCAATCTTTGAGCTCCTTCTTGCCCAGAGGCCGTGGGTGGGGACTCCCCAGATAAAAGCCACTCCCTCCCCTCCGAAGGGGATTTAAAACCAGCAGTATTTCTGCCTCTAGCCCTCTTCGAGAGAGGCTGCCCCCAAACCAGGATAGCTTTTCTTTTTTCTTTTTTTTTAATATATTTTTTTTAACACACAGGGCAGGACGAGGAGCAGAGGGAGAGAGACAAGCAGACTTTGCACTGAGCACCAAACCCCACATGGGGCTGGATCTCAGCACCCTCAGATCACCACCTGAGCCAAAAACCAAGAGACAGACGCTTACCTAACGGAGCCACCCAGGCACCCCCAAAACCGGGACAGCTTTAACTGCTCTGGCTTCACCCTACTGTGCTGTCCCGAGCACTCACTATGCCCCAGAAGCTGAACCCCAAAGGCCATCCCGAGATCTCTTCTTCCAGGTCGTCTGTCTGACCCACACCCTGCCTGATCCCCAGTGGCGGGTGGGCACTTGGTCCCCTGACATCCCATGATCCCATGCTCTGTTGTCTGCAGACTTGCTACACTTGCAAATACTTATCTGGGCTCTGTCTCCTCTGAGCTGCGCTCCTACAACATGAGCTCCTACAAGGCAGGCAGTCCTGCTCACAATAGCAGTAAGGAGCCGTCCCCCAGAGTGAACGATCAAAGTCAGGCTTTATCTCCCTTCTCCTCTCCTTAGCCCCCACCTCCCGGCTGGGCCAGAGCGTAGGGCTTCTTTAAGAGCAAGAGTCACATGTCCCCTGCACCATTTTACTGCGTGACCAATGCATCTCCAGCATCCGGCACAGTACTCGGCACATAGCAGGTGCTCAAATATGTAAATGTTTGTGGGATTGATGCATAGCAGGACTGAACACATAGTCACGCTACACTCAGATTTGTGAAGAAAATGTCACTTCTTTCTCTATAACTGATGTGCATTTCTTAGGTGCTCTCTTGGGAGCCGGGCCAGCTCAGACTTAACCAGTGAAAGACAGTCCATCCTACAGACTTAAATGCTGGACCCACGGCCACTACCTTGATGTTCTCAGGGTCCCCAAACCTCCTTGCTCATTCTTTTTTTTTTTTTTTAAGATTTTATTTATTTATTTGACAGAGAGAGAGACAGCCAGCGAGAGAGGGAACACAAGCAGGGGGAGTGGGAGAGGAAGAAGCAGGCTCATAGCGGAGGAGCCTGATGTGGGGCTCGATCCCAGAACGCCGGGATCACGCCCTGAGCCGAAGGCAGATGCTTAACCGCTGTGCCACCCAGGCGCCCCATCCTCCTTGCTCATTCTTATCCCAAAGAAAGGACCCTGCATGCTTCACAAAATCCCTTGGGACCGGAAGGGGTAATATTCAGTCTTGTTACTTCCTCTGCGTTATATCTGCCCTCTGCCCCTGAGCAGTGAGCCCGGGAGTCTCTGTGCCGGAGGAATTGAGAAAAACGTGCTCTCTACAATGTCTTCTTTTAAGCTTATTGTCTTGCTACAGGGTCAAGTAAAAATCTAACTGGAAGATGTTGCATGGTGACTGTCATTCTAGCACATAGTCACTGTCCCCTGAAACAGGGACATCCTCAATGGGTAAGAAACCTTACCACAACAAGACGTACAGGCGTGGAAATACATATGGAAAAATTCTATGTATTAAAAAGATTGTGTATGTGTGTGTGTGTGTGTGTATATATATATATACACACACACAAAATTTATATTATATATATATTATATAGTCAGTCCTCATCATAGATTCCATATTTTCAAACTTGCCCACTAGCTAAAATTTGTTCAGAACCCCCAAATCGATGCTATCAGTTACTGGTGGATATGTCATGAGAGGCAAACAGTTCGAGCATCCCCAACGCACACAGCCCCAGATGAAGTTGAACAAGGCAACGCTCTGCCGCCTTCTCTCGACTCTCGCGCTGCAGACAAGTGTCCCTTGCATGCTCTACTTAGTAACCTGCTTTCTGCATTCTGGTGTTTTTGGCTATTTCACTATTTAAAGTGGTCCCTGAGTACGGTCTCAAGTGCTGTCTAGCGCTCCTAAGCTTAAGAGGGCTCGATGTGCCTTACAGAGAAAATATGTGTTAGATAAGCTTCATTCTGGCACCATTATAGTGCTACTGGCTGTGGGTTCAAGGTCAGCGAATCAAGAATATAGATTCAATAAGGTGTCTTACACACGTCGGCATGTATTGATCTCTTAACAAAAATGTCATCGTCAGAGGCTTGCAGAACTTAAGCTTGAATTTCCCATAGGAGCAATAGCTCACATTCATTAACTCCGTGTGCTTTTATAGGACACAGCTACCTTGAATAATGAGAATTTTTAAAACCCCCAACATACATATTCTATGTCTCGGAGGCATTTATGATTTTGGCCACCCAGCATCTGACTCCCCTTCTATAATTTAGGGAAGCCCCCCCCCCACCGCTTGGGGCTCTTGGGGAAGTAAGGAGCCCCCTTCCCACCCCAGAGCCAGGGCGTGACAGGTGACCCAGGCTCTGCCGACTGAATCCACGGGCCGGAGTCTGAACAGAAGCTAGTACCACAAGGAAGGGAGAAGACCGAGAGATGATCCGAGGCGTTCCTGTTGGCGGAGAGGGCCCCAGGGCCAGGGGCATTGTTGGCAGGGCTGGTAGGCAAACCATTGCGAGCTACTGTGTCCACAGCATCCGCACCTGCTCCGAGGGGGCCACAGGGCACTGTTGGCGGCTGTGGAGCCCAGAGCCTGGTTTCCCAATTCTGGGCCATCTGGAGGCGACCCAATACCCTTTTAATGAAGTCCTTTTCTGTTTAAATTAGGCAGAGTTGGTTTCTATTGTTTGCAACCAAGAACTTGGTAGTGTGTGTGTGTGTGTGTGTGTGTGTGTGTGTCCATATGCACTGAGTTGTTGTGTGTTTGCTTCTTTACAAGTGAATGAATGAATGGGAGTCCAGGAGTGTTGGTGAAGGAGGCTTCAAGGGAAGAGATCACTGGGCTGGGTTTTTGCCAGGGGCACAAAGGAGAGAGTGTTCCAGGCAGAGTGGACAGCACCTGTGAAGGTATGGGTGAATGAACAGCATGGTACATTTGGGACACCACAAGGCTTTTTTGGGGGGACACCATAAGGTCTGTGGAAGGCAGCGGTGGAAGTGGGACAGTTAGGAGGGTCGGCCCCAGGTGCTGGAGGAGTGGCAGGACTGAGGCTCTCATCCTCTGACTGTTGTTCCCCAGCCCCCACCCCAAGCCACGCTGCCATTTACACCCTCCACAGCCTGCTTTCACCTCCCTGGCCAACCTAACACACGGAGTCAACCCACCAGATGCATTCCTGAAAGCGGAGAAAGCCAATTCGCTTCCCAGCAGTCCAGGGAGATGGCATTGTTCATAAGAGTTCTCAAACCACCACGTGAGGACATCAGGTTCCTCTAGGGACACTGAAGGAGAATGTGACTGACTCAAAGGTGGGCTTAGTCAGCTCAGGTGGCCATGGCAACATCCCACAGACCAGGTGACTAAAGCCACAGGCATGCGCTTCCTCACGGTCTGAAGGCTGGGAGTTCAAGCCCAAGACGCCAGCACGGTCGAGTTCTGGTGAGGGCTCTCTTCCTAGCCTGGAAACGGTGGCCCTCTCACTGTGACCTCACGTGACAGGGAGAGAAATAAAGAGAGATCGCACTCCCCCTCTTCTTAGCAGGCCCCAGTCCTATAAGCTAAGGGCCCCAGCCTTATGACTTTATTTAACCATCATTACCTTGTAAAGACCCCCATCTCCAGATAGTCACGCTGGGGGTTAGCACTTCAACATAAGAAGAGGGCCCCTGCCCTTCAGCAAGCTTCCTTCAGTGGAACAGAGGCCGTGCTGGTGGCCCCGGGGGCCAGGCCCTCCCTCCAGAAACTGGCTGTGTGGCTTTGGGTGAGCCCCGTGCCCTCTCTGGCATATTATCTGGAACATGAGCAGCTCAGGTGAAGCCTCAAAATTCTCTCTCTCGCTCAGATTCTAGGAGAGTCACAGGGCTCTCTGCTTGGGGTTTGGCGTGGGGAGACTTTCCCAGTCAGCCGAGATCCCCCAGAAAAGGTCAGGTCAGGAAGAGTTTGGCTGTTTTCTTTCCAGCTCTTGTAACGAATGTGTTTGGCGCAGGGACTGTCTGTTGCCATGGTGAGAGCTTCCTGAGGTGCTGAGCCCCAGAGACCGCCTCAGAGACAGTGGCAGCGGCGTAGGGGGGGCGGGGGGCTGCTGGAAGCAGGGGTAGGGAGGGGTGTCGGCGGATTCCAACCCAGGAAGAGGCCCAGAATCAACACACTTTCTAGCAGCACGGGCTGGAAGTGGAACTTGGGGATTTGGCAGCTCATCAAATCTCACCAACTCCACTGCTTTCTCTTCATGATTTTGCTCTGTGACTTGACCACAAGTAAGGGATCATTCCTTTTCTGCAAGAGCTGGCTCTCCTAGGCTGGCAGTTTATCAAAACTCCATCTGGGAGGAGGGGCGCGTGGCAAAGAGCGTGGGGTAGAACTCACAACTTGGAGTCTGGTCTGGGGGCACCAGCGCTCCACCACCTGGGAACTTGTCAGAGTAGCGTCCAGGGCCCCACCTCAGAGCCCCCTCAATCAGAACCTGCGTGGTAGCAAGCTCCGCTCCCGGGGATTAATGCGCGTGTGAAAATTCCAGAAGCCCTGGGGGAGTGCTAAGAATGCCAGCCTAGAAGCCAGCAGGCCTGGGGCTGGGGCCAGCTCTGCACTCTGCTGTGCAACTTGGGGCGAGACACTCTTGGCTCTCTGAGACCTGATTTCTGTAAATTGGAGAGGTGAAAAGAATTTTTTCTAAGGTGCTCTTACTTTCCACTGAGAAGCTTTGCTTGGGACAGGTTAGTGTTTCCTGGAGGTCTCGCCTGGCTTTGGAAACCGACCACCCCAAATCATGGCCCCAGTCAACCTGCAGGAGGCTGGGGTTTTCTGAGCCACTAAGGAGGACAAAGGCAACCAATGGTCTTTTGGAAACTGAGAAAGTCTAAGTGTTCGCAGGACCTTTGGTGTGAGGAAACTGGGAAGTCTACACATCCAGTCAAAAGGAAATCAGGCACTGACTTGGTGGGGGGAGGGCGGGGGAGGCTGTCCCCTGAACACCGGACTCCATTCACATCTCACACCCCGGGGCAGGTAGTTTAAGGCAGTGCTTCCTAAGCTGGAACGTGTATCAGAATCACCTGGAAGGCCAGTTAAAACACTGATTGGGGGTGGGGGGGCACCTAGAGATTCCGACTCAGGTTGAGCCAAGAACATGCACTTCTAACCCAGGTGATACAGATGCCGCTGGTCTGGGGACCACACCTCTGACTGTTGGCATCACGCCCATCTTACAGATGAGGACCCTATGAATCTAGTCGATTGGCAGGAAGACATACTACAGAAGAAGGTGGGGGGGAGGGGGGAGGGGGAAGTGTTTCCTCACACCATCAAACAGCTCTCCAACACCAGCTAGGTATCCTACAATTCAACGCAATTCTGACACTATCTACCCGGAGATAGAGTCAGATTCCACAGGTAAAGGGCTCAGTCCTACAAGACTGCCCACCCCACCCCCACCCCTAACTGCAGATTGTTGGTTCCAGCAACCAGCAACCCTCCTTGAGTTTGATTAATTTGCTAGAGTGGCTCACAGAACTCAGAGAAACATTTACTTAACTAGATTACCAGTTTATTATGCAAGGATATAACTCAGGAACAGCCTGGTGGAAGAGGCGCCTAGGTCAAGGTCTGGGCAAGGTCTTGGGGTTTCCATGACCTCTCTGAGCACACCATTCTCCCCCAAATCTCCATGAACTCACCAACCCAGAAGCTCTCTGAGCCCTGTCCTTTGGGGTTTTCATGGAGGTTTCATTACATGGGCATGACTGATGAGATCATTGGCCATCGGAGATTGATTCAACCTCCAGCCCCTCTCCCTTCCCTGGAGGTCAGGGAGATGGGACTGAAAGTTCCAACCCTCTAATCATATGATTGATTCTCCTGGCAACCAGCCCCCATCCTTAGATTAGGTCCCTAAGTCATCTCATTAACATAACAAAAGACACCTTCACCAAGGTCATCACTTAGGAAATTCCAAGTGTTTAGGAGCTCTGTGCCAGAAATGAAGACAAAGACCAAATATATATTTGTTATAAATCAAAATATCACAGGAGGAAAAGGCAGAAACACAGCAAATGTTAGCCTGTGACATTGGGTGGCTGACCTTACTCAGAAGTCAGGAAAGGAGAGCACTCAGGGAAGGTCTCACCCTGGAGGATCAGGGATCTGGGTAGGAAGGGGGCAAGGACAGCTGTCCAGGCATGACACCTGGCATGCCCAGGGGCTCAGTTCCAGAAGGCAGATGCTGTGACACAGGGATCTGGCAGCGGGGCTGAGCACGGACTGAGACCCTCCAGCCACAAGGATGAGCCCTGGAAACGTTTCGCCCTCACCCTCACTGGGCAGGGAGGGAGCACTGAGGAGCCTGGCTCCAAGACTCCAAGTCTCTCCAAGTCAGGAGCGATGATGGGTGGGGAGGGAACCAGAAATGATAAAAGCCAGTTGTGTTGAGCACAGACCTGGGTTGGTGTTACCTCTAGGCTCAGTCACTGGGGAAAGACACAAATCAGCTCTGCTGCCCAGGAATGGGCTTTCCCTTTGTCTCCCCTTAAGGGTAGAAGCCAATGAATCCCATTAGGACCTGACAACGGGGGTTACTCACCTGTAAAGGCCAGAAAACCTGCACTGTGCCAGGTTCACGGGGAGGTGGGGAGGGAGGCATTTCTCAATGTCTGGAACCCAGATGAAGCTCCATACAGTGGGCATCTTTCTGACCCTCGGTCCTTTTTGTTCACCAACGGAAGTGGGCACACAAACACTTGAGATGTAAAGGTACCTTACAAACCACCTAGTTCACTCCTCATTTTAAAGATGTGGTCAGTAGATTTGGGAGTGCCTCTCTGTCTGCACTGTTTTTAGCTTCTGCTGAAAGGGTAGCCCGAGGCAGCCATGTTTGTACCAGGTGATTCATGGCTCCTTCCCAGCCATCATTGTTTGGATGAGAGCTAGTCGCCTGACCCAACGGGCGCCAATCTATCGGTTGGCCAATGATCAATCATTGAAAATTTGTGTTTAGAGAGTCAGTCAAGTCATTGTTGGGTACTGGAGCTGGAAAGGGCTAGAGTGGCTATGTTGGGCCATTTTGAGCAAAGTGGAGGTAAGGGAAAGGAGGAAGGTGGTAAGAGGGAAGAAAGGGAAAAATTCAACACCTCCAACTGGACGTTTCACAGGTTCGGTAAAACCAGTATGTGAAGAACAAAGCTCCTCCCCCAGCAGTCTGGTTCTACTTCCCAAAGTTTCATCTAAGCCTCACCAAGTTAGATAGTTCTTCTCTTGACTGACTTGGACCCATAATGCAGCTAGAAAATTCAAGTTGGAAACCAGGGAAGGAAAAAAGAAACATAAAAAAAGAACAAAATTCTGTGAGCTGCGCAATGCCTTTCCCTTCTTCAATGGCCCATTGGTCATCCTCTTCCACACCACCATGGAAGCCAAGGAAGAAACTGTGGGTCCTTCCACCTGCCCACCTGGCCAGACACGGGCCTCCCCAGGAGCATCTCCCTGGTTGTCACTAGGGTCATTTCAGTCGGTAGTCAAATCCCCAAAAGGGGGAGGCAGGTGCAATCCAATCAGGGGAAGGTGAGGATTTGCTAGGATCACCATATAAAGGAGAATGAGATACCATTTTCACCTATGTAAGTAACACATTGACAAAAGCTATAATGCTTATCACCGGTCATGGGGTGGTGAGACAGGCCACCCATGCTTTGCAGGTAGGAGCGTAAATTGTACAGGATTGGCGGAAAGCAACTGTGATGTCTATGAAGAGCCTAAAACAGTTCCTAGTTTTTGACCCACTAATCCTGCGCTTCAGAAATTTGTGAACACGAAGATGTTCATGGCAGTGTTATTTATAATGGCTCACCAAGATCTCTAGGTTTTCAGGGCTTCTTTTCCAGTTCGTGGCTCTCGTACAGACAAGGCTCATGACTGAGTGTCAGGCTGAGAGGCTGTCACTCCTCCTCCTCATTCTAGTGGTGGGACGGGGCGAGGGGGTGGTGGTCCCAGCTTCAGCCTGAGCTCTGTTCCTGTTGTGGTGCAGACCCACCTGGTATCTGATAGGTGGGTGGGACAAACCCTGCCAGGACTCCCCCCAAGGAGAAAATTCATCAAAACAGAAAAAGAGGTAGGTCCACCCCAGTCTGCTCAGGGACCCAACCTCAGGAGTCAGAGCGGAGGGGTGACTGACTTGAATCCCGGGCAGAGACAGGGCTGCAAATAAACACTGAAAGAGCTATTTCACCGAAACCTTTGAATGAGGTTGGTACAAAAAGCCACTCCACTTAGACCTGTATCTCAAAATGTTCCACAAAATTTGGAATGATACCTTCTCACTTCAATGTAGAACTCAGTGTGCCCCTGCCCTAGCAGGGGGCTCAGCTGTAGGTCCTAGGCCCCTCCACCCTTGCCCTAGAGGCCTCGAGAGTGTGATATTGGTATTGGTGAGGACCTTGAGGGATGTCACCGAGATTCCCAGAAAGAGAGAGAGACTGGAGGTCCTGCAAGTGTGCATGAAAACCAGAAAAATGCTGCTTATTACTGACAGAGTGACAGTCACCCAGGAGAAACATGAGTAAAGACATCCCAAACTCTGGGAGTTTTACTGTTTGCAAAGCACTTTTGTGACCATCTTTTATTTGATTCTCACAGTAAGGGGTTCTTTCTTTTACATAAGGAAATGAGCCCCAGAGGCCACCTTCCTCACCCAAGACCATCCCACGGCCATCAGCACACTGTCCAGCATCTCTGGCCCATTTTTCCTATGCCACAGGAGACTTTTCCCTGGACCCGGCCTTAGAGAAGACACTCCAACAGATGCTGTGATCTTTAGCAGAGGGTAACCCTCAACGAGCAAGGCTACCTTTCTCCTCCCTTTATCCACCATTGTCTCCTCTTCTCCCTCCTTGCCACAGCACACCCACCTGCATATGGGCATGAGTTTCCCTTCCCTCCTTCAGCCCTCAGGGGACACAGAGACCAGAAAATGCCCTGGTACCTGGACCAGAGCTCCCAGGAACCATCTGGAGTGTATTTCCACGGCTTGATGATAAAGGAGTCCCAACTCAGCCTGGAACATGATCCCAAGACAAGCCTTAGATACTCCTTCATTGCCTTGATTTGAAGAGCCTCGGAGGGTCTATAGCCATACCACCCTGAACGCGCCCGATCTCGTCTGAAGAGCCTCCGAGGGGGGCCAATTATTGTCCCCTGGAGGCTGTGCCTTTGCTTTCTCTGGTGGGAGGGGAAAGGTGGTAATGGAATCCAGGCTCAGCTGATCAGGAATAGAGGTGGGTGGGGCGCCTGGGTGGCACAGCGGTTAAGCGTCTGCCTTCAGCTCAGGGCATGATCCCGGCGTTATGGGATGGAGCCCCACATCAGTCTCCTCTGCTATGAGCCTGCTTCTTCCTCTCCCTCTCCCCCTGCTTGTGTTCCCTCTCTCGCTGGCTGTCTCTATCTCTGTCGAATAAATAAATAAAATCTTAAAAAAAAAAAAAGGAATAGAGGTGGGATGGGTAATGGACCTACTGTGTGCTGAATCCAACGCTAGGTATTTTTCAGATATAATCCGTGAGATCAGTTTCATCACTGAACTTTCTAAATGAAGAAAGTGGCACTCAGGAGTAATTCTCATAGTTCTATTTCCAGTAATGGCAGAGAAGCTCCCACTAGACCACAGATAACAACTCTGAACTCTGTACAAAGATTCAAAACTAAACAATCGAAAGTAACCAGAAACATGCAAAAACTAGGAGTCTGCTTTTCCAGCAGATTGGAGATGACAGAAGGAAATCTGTGAACCCGGAAATAGATCAATAGAAAGTATTTGATGTGAAGAACAAAACAGACCGAGGAAAAGAGAATAGAGCCT
Source organism: Ailuropoda melanoleuca (assembly GCF_002007445.2). Lineage (NCBI taxonomy): Eukaryota > Metazoa > Chordata > Mammalia > Carnivora > Ursidae > Ailuropoda > Ailuropoda melanoleuca. The sequence goes on from NC_048230.1 coordinate 6,328,671, forward strand.
CCGGATTTGCAGAGACATCAAAAGATCTAACATTTGTATAATTTTAGTCCAAGAAGGAAAGGAGAGAGAGAATGAAGAAAAAAAAAAAGCTTTGAGGAACTAATAGCTGAAATTTCCCTGTTTTGATGAAAGACCTAAACTTATATATCCAAACATCTTTATGAATCCCAAGCAGCATAAGTACACAGCACATACCTGGACATATAATCACACTATAAAAAACCAAACACAAAGAGAAATTTTGAAAACTAGAGGAAAATAATATCATACAGAGGAAGAATGATATAAATATCACTGACTTTTCATCAGAAAGACTGGAGGACAGAAAACAGTGGGACGGCATGTTTGTTTATATATTTTTATATTCGAGAGATAGAAAGAGAGAGTGCACAAGTGGGAGGAGGGGCAGAGGGAGAAGCAGACTCCCTGCTGAGCAGGGAGCACGATTCCACTTGATCCCAAGACCTCGGGATCACAACCTGAGCTGAAGGAAGATGCTTAACCGACTGAGCCACCCTGGTGCCCCAAGGGACAACATCTTTAAAGTACTGGGGGGAAAAAAACCTGTCAATTCAGAATTTTATATCCATGAAAAATATCTTTCAAAATTGAAAGCGAAACCAAGAAATGTCCAAGTAAATGAAAACCAAGAAAATTCCTCACCGGCAGACCTGCCCAAGAGAAATTCTAAAGGCAGCTCTTCAGATGGAGGGGACATTACACCAAATAGAAACCCAGATTATCAGGAAGGAACAAAGAACGTGAGAAATGACAAAATTATGGGTAAATATAAAAACCATTTCCCCCTTTTATTAAAGTGCATGTGACTGTTTAAAGCAACAATTATTATTGTAAATTGTAGGGTTTGGAGTGTATGTAGGTGTGATATATACACCAATTACATGTCACGTAAAGAATGGGGAGGTCATGGCTAATGGATCCATAAAGTTGCAAGGGTTTTATATTTTAGGAGAAGCACAGGAGCTTGCCAGCATCCTGCAGTCAGAGCAAAGGATGACTAATGTCCAAATCCCAACCCACTCTACATCAGACCCACTGAGTGGGTGGGAGGAGGAAGCGAGACTGGAGAGAGTGTGACAGTCTCAAGTAGCCTCAGGGGCTCAACAGCTGCTGCACCCAGAGGATTCCCAGGCCTTGGAGACCGACCCAGGGAATGGCAGAGCCTGACGTGCCGGGGGAGGGAGGTGGCAGCAGGGCTGGGGCCTCGGGGAGGAGGCTACGCAGAGCTCCACACTCTCACCAAGGCTCGACATCAGTTCACGCACCTCCAGAGAGGTCAGGAAGGTGTCCGTTGCCACCGTGAATCCTGACCCTGCGCCCTGGCCAGGAAGTGGCTAATTTCCCATGGACGTCCCCTTGCCAGCTGTCCAGGCTCACGGAGGCCTCTGAAGACGACCTGGGACAAAGCAGGTTAGAATTCGCGTGGAGGGAACTGGGTGTCCTCCAGCACCCCAGACTCTGCCACCTAGACACTCCTTCCATTCATGCAGCGGGCCTAGAGGAGCCATAGAACCTGAACTCCGGGCCCAACACCCCAGAAGCAGCCCTACCGTGCCCGCTCGGCAGCGCCTACAGGACGGGGAGGCGTCCATCCTCAGTGTCCAAGCTCCAGGCACCCCTATGAGCTCCTAGCTTCTGTCACCCCATCTTCCTCCCTTTTTGGCCCCCTGTCCTAGAGGAGAGAGCTGTTTTCTCTGGTTATCTTCTCTCGGTTTTTCCTCAGGGTTCCCTTGCTTCTTTTTCTGTTCTGTGTAACCAATTCCTTATGCTATATTTCCTCTGTTGGGGCGCCTGGGTGGCTCAGTTGGTGAAGCATCTGACTCTTGATTTTGGCTCAGGTCATGATCTCAGGGTCGTGGGATCGAGCCCCGCATCAGGCTCTATGCTCAGCAGAAAGAGCCTGCTTGAGATTCTCTCCCTCTCCTTCTGCCCAACCACTAACTCACCCACACTCTCTCAAAATTAATAAATAAATCTTTAAAATAATTAATTAATTAATTTCCTCTGTTGAACTTCTGCATGATTTCTATTTTCCTGACAGGCTCCTGCTGTTATGGAAAGAAACAGAGGTGCCTCTCCCGGGGGCCTGCAGTGGCTTACAGGAGACAGTGTGGGACAGAGGGAAGGACATGGGCTTGGGGCTATGGTGGTCCTAAGCCCAAACTCCAGCTCTGCACTTACTCCCTGAGTGACTTGGGGCAAGCCTCCATTTCTCTGTGTTTCCCTGAGCCTCAGTTTCCTCACTTGAAAATCGGGCTGATAACACAACCCTGACTAGTCAGAGACAAAACCACAATTTGAACTAAATTAGGCAAAAGGGTGAGATCGTTCTGGAGAGTTTCCAGAAAAAAATAGCTATATCAAGCGCAAAGGGTACGAAAGCAGGGGAGAGCTTGCCTCACATATGACTAGAACCAGGACTCCAATGCATCGGGGATCTCTCTGCCTCTCAGTTTGTGGACCTGATTCTTCCCACAGACCCATCTTTCCATGGGGGGAGGAAAATGGCCCCGCGTAGCTTCCAGACTCTCACCTTTGCAGCTGTGCCCACACGGTGAAGGACTCCTCCCGGCCAGACCCAGCTCAGAAGTTTCCAGGGGAGGGTTCCGACTGGCCCGCCACGGCCTGAAAGCAGGACCCGGTGAGGGAGGGTGGCTGTCAGACAGCCACATCCTGCCCGGGTCTTACAGAAACTCCATTTCCAGGATGATTATCCCCCTTTACAGAAGAACGAACTGAAGCTCGGAGAGGGAGGGGCCTGACTGTAGTCACAGCGCCTTTAAGTAGCAACGCAGGGTGTCACATCGTTAGACACCAGAGCGTTCAAAGTCGCCCCATGCAGCAGAAAGCAGTTGGCTGCCAGTGAAGGTAGTTCTTCAGGAGAACCCAGCTTCCCCCAAGGGACAGGGGGTGGGGTTGGCCCCCTTTGAAAGAGAAGAAAATGAAGGTTCTGAAAGGTCCGTAGTCCTTCCCAGGTACCACAGCTCAGAGGCAGGGCTGGGATTCAAACCCGAGCCTTGTAGGTTCCCTATTGACCATCACGGGATCAGCGTACCCATACCCATCAGTGTCTTGCTATGCAACGAGCTCAGGATTGGATGGCCTTCCCTGGCTCCGTGGTTGCTGGCAGAGCACAAGGTCCCTTTGGGTCATGACATTTGAAAAAAAACGTGGGGAAAGGTGCAGAGAAACTGAAAATGATCACAGGGCAGAAGAAGGTCCTCTGAGGAAAGGTACAGACAAATGGGCTCATTGAGCTGCCAGGAGAGAGGTCTCTCAGAGACCATGGCTGAGGTCAGACATCACTGGCAAAGGTCTGTGGTGTTGGCCAGGAGGCTCCTGAGGACCCGGTTAGCTGCTCCTTGGCAGACCTTCCCCAGACCCTCCAGGCCTCCCGCGCACCTGACACAGCTACTATTTCATCCTCCAAGTGGCATGACCCCGGAAGGAGGGGGTCTGAGCCCTTCCGGGTGGTCCCGGCTGGGAGCAGGTGCCCCTACCCACTGGCCAAGAAGGCGCATGCAGTCTGTGAGACGCAGGGAGGTGAAAGCTCCTACCTATACCACCTCTCAAATGCCCGAGGATGCTTCCTGATTCATTCCTTTGGCAGAGACATAGAAGGCCAGTGTTAACATGCCAAGTATACAAGGTCATTAACAGCCAACAATAAGCAGCCTGGCTCCAGTCTGGGCTTCACCCCAGGTTTTCTGAGGGAGCCCATTTGGTCACTTTCTCTTTCTGAGCCTCAGTTTTCCTCTCTGTCAAGTGGGTACAGCAGCTCCAGGATTGTGAGAGAGAAGAGCGGCGATGAAGACAGACTTTAACGTCCCTGTGATGCTGTGCCCACAAGAGGAAGGGACAGCTGGCGTTTCTCCTGGGTGGAGAAACCAGTGTTGCCAGCAGAAGGTGGGAACCAGGAAAAAGCAGCATGACAACAGGCTTAGACGAGTGGCAGAGCTCGTACAGCAGATAAGCCCCAGTGGCCCAGAGAAGGAGGAGGTGCCCCTGGGAGAAAATATCTCAGTCTGGACATCTCACCTCTGCAGGATCAAAACCAGACCATCCTTCCCATGTGGTGACCTTGCTCTGGCACGTCTCCACCCTACCTCTGCTTGACCCTTCTGCCACACCAAAGTACTTCCAGTCCCCTCAGTATATTACTATCTTTTGCCTCTGTCTTTGCAAATACTGCTTCACTGCCCTCCTAGAAAACTCCTACACATCCCTCAAAGCCCATTTCAGACAGCTCCTCCGTGAAGTCCTGTTTCTTAGCAGCAGACCCTCCTTCCTCCACTTACCAGGGTTGATTACTCCCCTTTCTTTGTATACTTCCTGCAAGACAGATCGCTCTCGTGCATGCACCTCACTTGGAGATCGTGTGAAAATGTGGATTCTGACTCATCTACATCGGGATTGGAGCCAGAGAGTATTCAGTTCAAACAACCTTGCAGGTGGTGTTGGTGCTGCGGGTCTGTGGGCCAACTCTGAGCCGCAAGGCTATAGAACAGAAGTCAGCCAGGCTCCCTCTCAGGCTGCCAATCCGTTCCTCTGCAACAGGACGGGAACGAAGCTGGCATGTCCCTGCGTGGAGTGCTCCATGTGCGCAGACGCTGTGCTCCACATGCCATGCCACTGAGCCAGGGGAGGCCTCCGCCTTCTCAGAGCAGGAGCAGCAGTGACCTGACCATCTGCTGGAACCATCCAGCATGAGTCCCGTTGCTGCGGTAACCAATGGCCACAAACTTAGTGACTTAAAACAACACAAATGTATTCTCTTAGGGTTCTGGAGGTCAGAATATGAACCGGGTTTTAAGGAACTCAAGGTGTTGGCCGGGCTGCTTCCTTCTGGAGGCTCCAGGGGAAAATCTATTCCCTAACTCTCCCAGCTTCTAGATGCTTCTGGCATACCCTGGCTTGTGGCTGCGTCACTCCAAGCTTTGCTTCTATCATCCCATTGTCTTCTCCTCTTTCTGACCTCCTGTGTCCTTATAAGGACCCCTGTGGTTACACTGAGCCCACCTGCATAACCTGGGATAATGGCCCCAAGTCAAAATCCTTACCTTTATCAACACCTGCAAAATCTGTTTTACCATGTCAAGTAACATATCCACGGGGTCTGGGGACCAGGATGCAGACATCTTTGGGGGCCACGATTCTGCCTGCCACAACCACTGTCCGGGTATATCATCAGAGCTTCCTGACCCAGACCCTGACAGCAGCCCCAAGGCTGTTCATCTCGAGACCAAACCTCTCATCACGGTCCCTTCAAGGTCTGGGCTCTGAGCTGCAAGCAGTGGCCAGTGAGAGTGACTTCTTCCACTGGCCATTTCTTAGTCTGACCCTCACTGCTCCATGCACTGACCTCCCGAGTGTCAGAGGCTAAAGAGGAAGGGCCGAGTTAGCCCAGGGCACACGCTTGCCATGAGGCACACAGCTTATAAGAGCCAGGCCAGAGGTGGCTTCTTGGTGGCAAAGGAGAAAACTGGCAGGCGGGCCCGACAGAAGTGGTCAGAGCACAAGCCAAGGTGGAAGAGTGGATAGTCACCGAAAAGGAGAAGAAAGCCAAAAAAATCCAGCCCTGCTTTTCCTTAAAACAGTAACTTAGCCCTGCAGGCCCTGCCACACTGATGTGAACTGAGTCCCAATTACCTGATGGCTGCATGTTCTGGGCCCATTAATGGCTCCTTGGACCAAGCTGGGTGACAGGTGCCCATTCCTGCCAAGTGTCCAGGTCCGAGAATGGGCCCACCGGGCAAACAGAGCCACTGCTTGGCCTGTCCACCATCTCCATGAATGCCAAGACTGTGCTTTGAACCACGGAGGCAGGAGGACCAATCATCCAGATTTTCCTGGAACGGAGGGGTTTCCGGGGAAAATGGGGGTAAGCTGGCCACCCTACTTGTGGGGCACCGACACAGACCCCCAGTCCCCAGTGGGCTGGGCTGCTGCTGACCCTCCAGTCCCAGGCAAGCTGGCAGGCCTCCTAGCCCCAGTAGCTGGCAGGGTTCATAGTGTTACGAAAGACGATCCGTGTGAAGCAACGTCTGGGGTGACAGATGGGAGCTCAGGGGCCCTCTCCATCAGGGCTGCTGAGTCACACCGGTCCCAGGTGTGGCTGATTCAGGAGCTTGGTTTTCCTTAAGCCCCAAGGGGGGTGGAGGGTGGGCTCAGGTTGGAAGGAGGGAAGGGAGGAACAAGTCCCCAGTGTTAAGACTCCACTTCACACTCAGGAAGCCTACAAGGGAGGCACGCCCTTCCAGGGTCGAGGGCCCCTGTGTGGGGGCCCAGAATATGTTGCTGGAAGTGTGGTGTGGTGCATGCTGGGGTCAGACTGACCCTGGATTCCCCGCTTCCCAGCCGAGCAACCCTGAGCGAGTCCCTGGCATCTCAGAGCCTCTGTTTTCTCACTGGGAAGAGGTTAATGAGACCCCCCTGCGCAGAGTTAAGACGAGCAATAAACCACCACCATGTGAATGTGCCTTATGCCCGGGAGGGGAGGCGGCTCCGGCCCCTGGCCCAGACCAAGGTCAGTAGCAAAACAAATGAGCAACCAGAGGCTGCCCGGTGAGCTTTGAATTAGAGCAAAGGGAGCAGGACAAACCCAGGGCTTTCACCAAAGCTCAGGACCCAAGGCCTGTCCCTCCCTCCCTGCTACTCCTTCTTCAGTATTTCTCACCAGTCCCTGGCACTCCCATCCTTCCAGCATTACCTCATGTTGGCTGTGTTACAGATGAATTAGATCCTGGTTCCATTTTATGACACACAGACACTCTGCTAGGCTTTTTAAAAAAAAATTTTAACATTAGTGATCTCATTTGACCGTCCCAGCAACTCTCTGGAAATAGGTGTTACTCTACCCATTTTACAGATGTGGAAACTGAGGCTTGGAGAGGTGGAGGAAGTCAGACCCACATCTCCAGACTCTAAGTTCAATGCTTTCCCTACTGAAACAGACCCTGGGCATCAGACATGGGGGGGGGTCCCCCCGCAGAGAATGCATGGGAGCGACCCACCCCAGCTGACAGCGCCTAGAAGGCACTCGCATCCTTCGGGTAATTTCCTGGCAGTCCAAATTACTTGACTGGTAGAAAGCTCTTTCCAAAAGAATATGGGTCTCCTTCTCAGTCCCCACGTAGCTGCTGAGGGAGAATATTCCGGTTCTCATGTCTGACTTACCCTCTCACATCCCTCACCCCGACACCCTGAGCCAACTCCCCTCGGCTGCTGAAAACGGAAGGAACAACTCCAACGTCCTTGTATGTGAGCAAAGGACATTTATTAGGCTGAGCAGAAAAGCATCTACGCTGCTAGGAGGACGAGCATGTAAGCAACCCTCAGGAAGGGTCCTGGTCACGTGGCGGGCCGCGCTGGCCTCGAGCCCACAGCCCAGCTCTGCTACCGTGGTACGGCCACCGGACCTCCAGAAAGGCCCGACGTGCTCAGGAACCCAGCCGGAGAGGGGTCGGGAGCAAAGCTCTGGACCTGGTCCCCTGACAGAGGGCTCCAAAACTTTACTTACTGATGTTTGTAGAGTGGGAGATTTTGAAGCCCAGAATTGACCAGAACTGTAATCGACGAAGGAAGCAGCAAAACATTCGTCGCAGGATACGGTTGCTGATTTGACCAGCTTCACGGCCAGTAAAGGAAGGGGAGGACGGCGGGGGTAGAGCCAATCCCACAGACTCAAAGAGGTCCGTCCAGAGACGCTCGCTGCAGCAGTGCTGGAGACTGGGCGCGCCCGGACACGGCCTTCCTGCCCATCGGCAAAGGCAGCACCAAGGGGGCTAGCCTAGCCTCACCTAGTCCATAGACTTTTTTGCAGTATTAAAAAAAGAATGAAGACACTAGGATCCTCAAAAACTTTAAAAAAGAGCTACTGTAATCCGGCATTTCCGCGTCTGGGTATTTACTGGAGGGAAACAAACACGCTAACCCAAAGAGCCATGTGCCCCCCCATGTCCACCGTAGCATTATTTACAAGAGCCCAGACATGCAGACAAGCTAACTGGCCAGCCACGGATGGAGGGAGAGAGAAAACGCGGTGTGTCCACACAATGGAGTAGGATTGGGCCATAAAAAAGAAGGAAATCTTGGCAATCGTGACGACATGGTTGGACCTTGAGTGCTTTATGCTCAGTGGGGAAAAAAAAAAAAAAGACAGAGAAAGACAATACCATATGATCTCAAGTGTATGGAGAATCTAAAAACAAACAAACTCATTCCTAGTACAAACAGAGAACAGATCGGGGTTGCCAGAGGTGGGGGGGGGCGGACAAAATGGGTGAAGGGGGTCACAAGGTACAAACTCGCAGCTACAAAATAAATCAGTCATGGGGATGTAATGTACAGGGTGGCAACTAGAGTTAATGATACTCTTTGGCATATGTGAAAGTTGCTAAGAGAGTAGATCTGAATAGTTCTCATCATACACGCAAAATTCATGTATTAAGTAATTAAAATAAATGTATTAAGAAATTAAAATAAATGACTTTTCGTCTAGAAAAGAAAGCAAGTGTGGTCTCCTGCTGGCCAAGATGTATTCCAAGACAGAAAAGACATGGGGTTGGCTTTCCGTGGGAGGCTGGGGGAGGAGCCTCAGGATGGATGTTGACAAGCTGACGGCATTGTGTCCTGGGTGTGAGGGCTGCACACGGTCCCCAAGCCCTGAGGCCTTGCCTATTCACTGGTCAAGCAGCAAGGGCGTTGCCAGTGGTGAGCGTAAGAGGAGAGCACGTTCCCTTCAGCTAATGTACTCACCTCGGCCCCATCTGACTCCAGTACACCGAGGGCTGGTTAGCTCTTCTCCCACACCCGGGGAGAATGGCATCGATGAGGGCAAACTGAGCTGCTTTGAGTCCCCTCGTGCTGTGAATTCCTACATGATAGGACATAGGGGGTGCCTTATCCATTGGCTGCTGGAGCCAGCTTGGCCTGTACCCATTAGCGTTATACTCCTGGAGCAGCAGAGAAGGCGGCCTTGGAAGAAGAGAATGGAGGATCAAAGTGGTCATCCTACTTTGCAGCCTTGTATTTCGAGCTCAGCAAGAGGCAGAAGCTCTCAGGAGAGACAATCACTTGGAGTCAATTTCCCAAAGAGTAGAAACCCACAGCAGTGGGCAAGGGAGGGGGCAGAACTGCAAGGTGCTCGAGTGCTGGGACTGGGAGCAAGCAGCCGAGGCTGGATTCCAGTGTCCGTGGGAGGACAGGTGGGGTGGGGCCCCAAGGCCAGACTCCCGTGTGATGGGGAAACTGGGTGCGGCAGGGGCACTCAAGACAGAGATAGAAAATTCTCTCCCTAAGACTTCTGATGTCTAGTAATGACAAGCTAAGTTTTGGGACCATCACTTAAAACATGACAGTAAGGAACCCATAGACCCCACCAAGCAAATCACCAGGAATCCCACTATAAAAGAAAGCGTCAAAGCTAGCTGAGGGACTCCGCCGAGCTGTGGTAACTGTGATTTCCACTCTGACAACTGCATGGGCGCCCAGAGACGGATAAAGCCTAAGGCCCACCTAGGTGGGAGATCTCATAAGTCACCCCACATAAAGCTGGGACCCAGCAGAAAGGATGAATAAGAAAAATATTCTGGCTGTCTGACACCCTGACACGGGGGAGAGGTAACAGGGGAAATTCCCCTGAAGATTCATAACCACAAGTGGGCCCACGCACGGGGTTGCAGTCTGAATTCGTGCACCTGTGAGGTTAAAACAAACACAAAAGCAACCTCAAGCAGAGACTTGGTTTAAAGTGTCCTGGTTTGATAGCACCTCCCCTCTCTGGAGAGCAAATCATCTTTTTTTTTTTTTTAAGATTTTTTTTTTTTTGACAGAGATAGAGACAGCCAGTGAGAGAGGGAACACAAGCAGGGGGAGTGGGAGAGGAAGAAGCAGGCTCACAGCAGAGGAGCCTGATGTGGGGCTCGATCCCACAACGCCGGGATCACGCCCTGAGCCGAAGGCAGGCGCTTAACCGCTGTGGCCACCCAGGCGCCCCTGGAGAGCAAATCATCTTAACTCAGGCCTCAAAGAATAACCACAGATAAAATTCTCAGGAAAATGAGCAACTTGGAGAAACACACACACACACCCCGAGGAAATGAGCCACCCACAAGTCCCCAGAGGGAGCAAGGCCCTGCTGACACCTTGATTTCAGACGTCTGGCCTCCAAAACTGAGAGACAATAAATTTCTGTTGTTTTAAGCCCCCAGGGTTGTGGTGATTGGTTATGACAGCCTTGGGAAACTGAGGCAGGGCAGAGGTAATATCCTAAGGAATCAGGACGGGGACATTTCCTAAACTGTTGTAAGTCATCAATACTCAGATCCAGTGATCCCAGTTAATCCCCAGCACCAAAGTGAAGAGGAAACCCACACCTAGACACACTGAGTGAAACTTGAGAACACCAAAGACAAAGTGAAGATTTTAAAAGTAGCCAAAGAGAAGACATATTACGCGAGAGCTGGTTTCTCCGCGGCCGCCGTGGAAGCTGGAAGACAGTGGAACGGCACCTCCGATGTGCCGAGAGAAAGTAGCAGCCCGTCCAGCAACGCTATCATACCAGACTGAGAGTAAAAGCATTCTTAGCAAATAAAATTACTCCCAGCAGACTCTCGTTAAAGGAAATTCTGTGATCTGTACCAAGAGAAGGAAAATGATCCTGACTAGAAGTTTTGAGAAAAGGATGAAGAGCAAATAAAGGAGTAAATATGGGATAATTCTAAATGAACACGGCCCTATAAAGCAGTCATGCAAATGTCTTGGGAGGGGCGCCTGAGTGGTTCAGCTGGTTGAACATCTGCCAGGTTGTGATCCCAAGGTCCTGAGATGGAGCCCTGCGTCTGGCTCCCTTGCTCAGTGGGGAGCCTGCTTCTCCCTCTCTCTCTGCCCCTCCCCCTGCTCATGCTTTCTCTCTTTCTCTATCTCTCTCTCAAATAAATAAATACAATCTTTTGAAAAGAAAGGATGCATGTTGTACCTTCTGGGGTAATCACTAGAATAACGGAAAAAGATGTTTTTTAAAAATGGAATGAAGTTTCTTATAGATAACGATTATTCCCAAAAAGGCAAGAAAGGAGAGAAAAAAGCAATATGGAACAGGTAGAACAAATAGAAGGCAAAAGTAAGGTGGTAAATTTAAACCCAAAGATATATATTATACTAATTATACAATTACTCCAGTCAAAAGATAATCAACATTCGTTAAAAATAGAAATCCAACTATGTGTTATTTACAAAAGACACATAATACATGAAAGAATGAATGTAGAGAACAAGATAAACCATGCAAACACTAACCAAAAGAAAGTTTATATATATCGTGTTAATTATTATAATCATTTTCTTAACATCAGAAAAAACAGACATTAAGTCAAAAGACACTACAAAAGACAAAGAGGGTCACTTCATAATGGTGAAAGGTTAAATTCACCTAGAAAATAAAGCTATTATAAATTTTCTGCAAAAAAAAGAAAAAGAAATAAAAGAATTGGAAAGGAAAAACCAAAACTGTCATAATTTGAAGGTAATTAAACAGTGCATGCAGAAAGTCTAAAAGGATCTACAGATAAATTATTAAATTAGAAAGTTTAATAATATTGCTAGGTACAAGATCAATACACATAAAATCATTCACACTTCTGCATACCAGCCACCAAAAGTAGAAATGAATGTTTTTTAAAACATACTATTTATGTGGCGCCTGGGTGGCTCAGTTGGTTAAGCATCTGACTCTTGATTTTGCTCAGGTTTTGATCTCACGGTTGTGAGATCAAACCCTGCATCCAGCTCCGCACTGGGCATAGAGACTGTTTAAGATTCTCTCTCTCCCTCTCCCTCTGCCCCTCCCCAACCCTGCTTGCATGCACCTGCTTTCTCTCCCTGTCTCTCAAAACAACAACAACGACAACAACAACCAAACACTATTACAAGAGTGTCAAAGAAATAGTGAATTACTGAAAATAACAAAAGGTATGCAGTCTCTTTGTGGCATAATTATAAATCTGCATTGAGAGACATTTTTAAAAAGACTTCAGTAAAAGCAAAGTTACATCATGCTTGTTTGACCCATGCCTAGCATCATGAAAAAAAGTTAATTCAAAATGGATCACAGACCTGAATGTAAATCCTAAAACACAAGAATGAAACATCGGAGAATGCCTTTGCAACTTTGGGTCGGGCAAAGATCTCTTAGCTACGACAACAAAAGCACAATCCGTAACAATAAATCGATAAACGGGGCTTCATCCACAGTAAAACTTTTGCTGGTCAAAAGATACTCTTAAGAGAATGAAAAGACAAACCATGGCCTGGGGGAAAAGAAATTACCAAAGCAAAAATCTGATAAGGGAGTTGTGCCCAGAATATAAAGATTTCACAAAACTCAATAATAAGAAAACAACCTGGTTAAAATGAGCAAAAGATTTGAACAGACGCTTCCCCAAAGAAGATGTACAGATGGAAAATAAGCAAACCACAGCTCAGCATTGTGGAAGGGAGGGTGGGAGGACCTGGGGAGGAAGGAGTACCAACAGGAAGAAGAGATCTTCGAGGCTGATGGATTTGTTCATTATCTTGTGTGTAGTGTTGGGTTCATGGGTATGTACAGGTGTCAAACCTTACCTAATTATACACTTTAAATTCATGCAGTTTATTGCATTGTCAACCAATCCTACTTCAATAAAGCTCTATTTTAAAAGACTTATAAAAGCAGAAATATACCATGTTGGTGGGCTGGCAAACTCAACAGTCTCCCCAATTTGAGTTATAGATTCAACACTATCCCAATTAAAAAAAAAAATCCCAGCTGCTTTTTTTTCTTTTGTGGAATTTGATGGGCTAATTCTAAACTTTATATGGAAATGCAAAGGGCCAAGAATAATCAGGCACTCCTAAAATTTTTCCCACAGTGTGAAAGAATTTGGTTGACAAAATATAAAGATTATTGTAAATCTATAGTAACTAAGACAGTATGGTATTGGCTCAGGGATAGACTAATGGAACAGAAGAGACAGTCCAGAAATAGGCTCGTGCTTATATGGACACTTGAGATGGGCTGCAGAGTAGGAGAAAAAAGGCAGACTTTGGAATAAGTGACTGGGACGGCTGGGCATTTTCCGTTGAGCGTGGGCGGGTGAAAACTGGACCCCTATCTCACACCATACAGAAAGGTCAATTGCAGATGGAGTAAAAATCTAAAGGTCAGAGACAACAATTGTAGAAGATAATATAGGACAATATTTTCAAGATGTTAGTGTAGAGGAAAAAAAAATCTTAAACACACTCACAAAAAGCACAAATTCTAAAGAAAAATATTAATAATCTTAACTACTTTAAAATTAAGGACTTGTGTTTTCAAAAGGAAAAAGTTCACAGAGTGAGAGAAGATATTTGCAACACAGAACTAACCATGGGGCACCTGGGTGGCTCAGTCGTTAAGCATCTGCCTTTGGCCCCGGGCGGGCATGATCCCAGGGTCCTGGGATTGAGTCCCGTATTAGGCTCCCTCCTTGGTGGGAAGCCTGCTTCTCCCTCTCCTACTCCCCCTGTTTGAGTTCCCTCTCTCACTGTCTCTCTCTCTCTCTCTCTCTGTCAAATAAATAAATAAATAAATAAAATATTTTAAAAAAAAAAAAAAAGACTACATAAGTAACAGTGGTTGCCAGGGGCTGGGGATAGCAGAGACTGGGGAGTTACTGTTTAACGGGTACAGGGATTCAGATTTACAAGACTGAAAGAGTTACAGGGATGGGAGGTGGTGCTGGCTGCACATCAGCGTGATTGTATTTAATGCCATTGAACTTCTAAAAGGTTAAGAGTGTAAATTTTATGCAATGTGCATTTTAACACAATAAAAAAATAGAAAAAGATTACCATAAAAAAGCTATATAAATAACAGACAGCCCCATAGAAAATTGGAAAATTTTTTCTAGGCATTTCATAAAAGAAGAAAGCCAAATGGCTAATAACATATGAGAAGGTGCTCAATTTCATTAATAATCAGGAAAATGCAAATTGAAACCACGAAGAGATTATCGCATACATATTATCAGAACAATCAAATTCTGAGACTACCAAGTGTTTAGTGAGACTGTGAGTCACAGGCGCTCTCATACATTGCTTATGAGACATATGAATTGGTGCAAACACTTTGGTGAACAATTTGGCATTTTCTGATCAAATTGAACAAGAACGTATCTAGAGAAACTATGTGTATCTGTACCAAGAGCCATGAACAATTCTTTGTCCACAGCAGGTTTCTTGTTAAACCAGAATGTTGGAAACAGCTCGAATCTCCATACAGTAGAGTGGATAAAGGAATGGTAGCAAATCCATAAGTGGAGTACTATACAGCAATGAAAAAGAACAAACCACAAGACGGATAAAGCTTACAAATGTGATGTTGCACAATGAATACAAAAGGATACATTTAGTTTAACTCAATTTCTTCAAAATTTATGTCAAAAATATGTAAGATATATCGACATTGTTTATAGATCAATACATAGGTGTTAAAAATCAAATGAAAAGCAAGAGAAATATTATCTTGAAAGTCAGGAGAGCAGTTTTTTCTGGGAGATGGGAAGAGATTGTCAATGGGGAAGGTATACACAGGGGCTTCTTAGAGCACTGGCAATAGTCTATGTGTTCAAGTCCAATGAGCCCCTTCCCTAACCTTGGAATGGAAATCCTTCCCCTGAGTCTGATTGGTCCAAGCTAAGTCATATGCCTAGCCCTGACCAATGAACTCCTTGAGCTGATCGGCTTATGTCTAGACTTCTGAACCAATCCCTAGCAAGAGAGATGAGATTTCTTTTTTTTTTTTTTAAAGATTTTATTTATTTATTCGACAGAGATAGAGACAGCCAGCGAGAGAGGGAACACAAGCAGGGGGAGTGGGAGAGGAAGAAGCAGGCTCATAGCAGAAGAGCCTGATGTGGGGCTCGATCCCAGAACGCTGGGATCATGCCCTGAGCCGAAGGCAGACGCTTTAACCGCTGTGCCACCCAGGCGCCCCGAGAGATGAGATTTCTTGAATCAAGTCCACTCCTAAAGCTGGGGTGGGATCAGCTTTTCCCAAGGCACCTGGACCACCTGGGGAAGGGATGGATAGCTAAATAAAATCATGGTTCTTTTAAGAAGGAGGAGGTAAGGCTCTGTCAAATAAATAAATTAATAATAAGGGGAGGGGGAGGAGGAGGGAGAAGAGGAAGAGGAAGAAGAGAGGGAGGGGGAGGAAGAAGAAACGAATACTGAAAAGGTACCCAGCCATGTTCTGCATTCATCCTCATTGGTACTGCTGTGATTAAGCACTCAGAGATGTCATTCCTGACCCCACCAACACTGGACTCCAGACCCCTCTTCTGGCTGCACTGCATTAGAAATCTCTAAATCTCACTTGCAGGACAAAGGGCTTTGGTGTCACTCCCTTGGGATTCAAGGACCCAGGGAAGAGCACAGAGTTGAGTCTAGGTCATTGACACTTTCTATGTGCCGTCTCTCCCTTTGGTTCTCTTGTGAGAGTGTGCCTACTTCCCATCTATTCTGAGATTCCTCTAACAGGAGAGGGACTTTTTCTTATGCTGCATAGATGGCCTTTGATGGATACCCTCTGATGGACAAACCATGTTCCGATCCGTTCCTCGCTTTACCCCTCCAGCAACCTTGTATGGCAGACAGGGCTGTTACTATTTCCACTGGCAGATGTGGAAACTGAGTCTCAAAGAATTTAATTGCCTTGCTCAAGTTCACACAGCTAGTGAGTGGCAGAAGTGGGGTTTGCATCCATCTCTTTGAGGCCGGATCTCTTCCCACAGCCTCAGACTGTCTCCTATTAATGAACTTCAGGTCATTAATAACGGGAGTAGGTCTGTTTGGGAAAGCAAATGGCTTCTCAAGAAATGGTGCAGAAATGGGAGGCTGGAGCAAATTCTATCCAGACTTTGCTGGAAATCTCAATCTTCCCAAGGCTGGTCACACTGGAGTTATACTTGACTATTTTGGTTCTGTCCCTAGCAGTGTCTAAGTCTCAACCCACCCATCCACCCCACCCCTACCCATAACTCAATTACCAGTTTAAGACTGGGAGGGATGATATTCCCTCCAGAGAATATCGGAATGAGATCGGAATGAAGATTTCCTGGTAGGAGCAGAATTAAAGACTCTTTCTCCTGCTCAACTCCCTAGCCAACGCAGAAATCCTCCAGTACCGTGAACCCATGACCGGACACCTCCAGGGGCAGGAAACCCACCTCCTCTGCCAGGCAGACCCCCTGACTTGCGTTGAGTCAGGAGTCCTCTCCCTGGAACGGCCATTCCCTGGGACACTTTGTGCAACAGCATGGGGTAAGTGTGTTCGTGACACTCTTTCAGCGAGAATAAGGGGGCGGGGGAAAGAAAGAAAAAGAGGAAGGGAGAGGTAGAAGGGTAAGTACGAGGCAGAGAAAACAGAGGTGTCTTCCCCCCAAGCTAAATATTCCCAGTCCTGCTGTCCAGCACACCCTCACCAGAAAGCTGCTCCCTACTAGAATCAAACTTACACAGGGTCAAAAAAGGAAAAAAAAGTACATGGGTTTGCATATGACAAACACACACACACGGGTAAATATATTAACAAACCCCCAAGTACCCCTGTCACTCAGGATCTGGCCCTCAGCCCTGGCACAACACAGCCCCAGGCCCAAATATCTGCCCTCAAATGGACACCTTTCAGGCCCCAGGAAATGCTTCAACATTGCTATTGTCCCGTGTTCCCCCCTCACGTACTCTGAATATTTGTGGATTGCACTGCTACCAAGGTTGCACACTGAGCAGACAGGCTGTAAGGAACAGAACTACTTGGGTAAAAGACAAATCAAAGAACTTGGAATCTTTCTTCTCAGAGGGCAGGAAAACATCCTTGCATTCCATGTATCATTTTCTGAGTACTTTTCTTGCTTCTTTCTGTGGCCCTATGAGCGGTTTGAGAGCTATTCGTGAACGACTATGGTGTTTCCAAGAGTTGTCCGCATCTGAGCAGCTCTGCAATAAACGATTTGTATTCATCTGAAATTTGAATACATCTGGGTCCAGACGTGACGCCAGTTTTCTACATTGTCAACTAGATAGACATTGAACTTCAGAATTGCAAAAAGCTTTTAATACAAATATTTAACAACTTTAATTCTAAAAAAGAACACAAACGGTTTCAGTTCTATTGAAATAATTGTGTTGAACACTCCTGCCTATGGCCTCTGCCTGCCCTGAGCCCCACCCTCAGACCCCCAGCTCCAGCCCCGGCCCTGACCCACTTGGAACCTCGAGGTCTGGCCCTGGCCTCCCGGCTGGTGCCCTACACCTACATAGGCCATCCCGGCTGCCATGGGCCTCTTAGAGACATGTGCCAGAAGAAAAGAAGAAGAGCAGCTCCTCTGAGAAGCCAGCAGCTCAGACTTTGGGGAAGATAGCTGCTAGGGACAGACTTTCGATCCCTTTTCCCAGCTTATGACAGAAATGCCCTGTAGAGTAAAATCTCACATCTACATTGGAAGCTGGCAAGAATAATCCGTGCACCAAAAAGGACAAGGACCTTGCGCTAAATACAGAGCCTGTAAGGAATAAATTACGGAAGGATTTTCGGGACCGCCCCCCAAGCCACCTCGCCTAGGAGAGGCCCGGCTTCACAAAAATTAACAGCTCTCCAGAAGGGGGAAGAATAACCAGATTGAATCCTTGGGAAGCAGGGTGTAAAACCGCAGAATTTAGCCAAGAAGTGAGTCCCAGCTCCCCCCGCCCAGCGTTCTAAAGCACACTGTGAATCTGAGAGAATCATTTTCAAACATCATTACCTGGCAGCAGTCCCAACAGCGCCCATAAATATTTTTCTATTGACTTTTGTTTTAGTCTTTAACAGTATCCTATGAACTATTTCAATAAACAGTGCAAGGCAAAGGAAGAGAAGTTTCAGAGGGCAGAATAAATCTTTGAAATGTTAACATAAAGTCCCAGCCAACTCTGCCTTGGACTGCCAAGGGGGAGCACGGGGCTTTGAGGGAGACTCAGGCATGGACCCGGCATAGATGTGGCCACCTGGGCTCTGCCAGCATCTCCAGCAGGGTCGCCAAGCAGAGAGGGAAGGAAGGTTCCAGAATGAGAGGAGGAGGCCAGCTGGAGTGAGAGAAAGGGAGAGGAGGCCCAGCCAATCACAGAGTTGTAAGGTGCCTCTGAGACCCTCTGATTGCCCCCCCCCAACCCTGCGATATGGACTTAAGTGCTCAGACGGCGAAACCAGACTGCCTGGGTTCAAATCCTGGCTCCACCACTTCCTAGCTGTGCCCCCTCCTGACCTCAGCTTCTTTATATAACCTGAGGGTAAAAAATAGCATCTGCCCCATGGGGCCAATATCAGCATTAAATGAGACAATTCACTCAGAGTCACTTAGCACAGGGGGTGACGTGCTCAATAACTCATGCCTGCTGTGATTTTTACAGGCAGGGCGTTGGGGGCTCTGGAAAGTCCCAAGGATATCCCACAGGCCAGTCTCTCTCATTCTAAAATGTTTCTCAGTCCTCCCCGGGACACCCACGTCCTGGGAAAAAGGTTGTCGCGAAACACTAATCTGTTTACCACTGTGGACCGCGTAAGATGGGCAAGGAGAACTTGGACCGGGACAGTTCGTATAGCTCCTGGGAGGCTGGAATGTTCAGGAAACCGAGGCACGGATCAGCTGGGGGCTGGTGAAGGGGAGGACCACGCAGCAGGGCCCTGTGGTGGGAGGAGCACAGCTCTGGGACAGAACCCGGTTCCTGCTACTGCTTGTGTGGTCCCAGAGCACAGCACTTAACCTCTCCAGGTCTTGCTTCTCTCGTTCATGAAATGGACATGGTCATGCCATCGCCAGGATGACTGCAGAAGGCAACTACGACAGCAAAGAGTTACAGCCTGGCTTGAGACGTTGAGTGACTGAGTGAATGGTGCCCCCACCAAAGTCAGAAGATCCAGTGGGATCTCTAGCTCAGCTGAAACCTCAGCAAATCACTTCTGGGTACTGTCCCTAAAAGTGCTTTAATTATGACAGTAAATTGCCAAGCATCCTGCTTACTAAGCCTTCTTACACACTGGGCCTCACTGAAACCTGAGGCTCAGAGAGGTAAAGTGACTTGTCCAGGGTCACACAGAAAATAAGTGGCAAAGCAGATCAGAGGCTGGTTTTGCAACTCTGAATCCCCTGGCCGTTTGTCTCTGTGCCTGCCCCAGAGCCTGGGGTTCTGAGCCTGATGGGCAGGCCCACCCCACACCTTCCCTGGACCCTGGCATAGACAGCCCTGCCTGATGCCACCTATCAGCTCCTTCCCCTCTGGTGAGAGGACCCAGGACAATCTGCTGCCACCACCCCAGTGTCTGACATGGCAGGGCTGGGATTTGAGCCCTGGTCCATCTGAGACCTTCTGCAAATGCAAATGGGATAATACCTAGAAGCACTAAGCCAGTGCTAAGCCCCTATCAGTCCTGGATGGCAGTTAGCCTGGAAGCTCCTGGGGGCAGAGACCGTGTTTTCCATCCTATAACGCTGGTGATTCCAGATTGAGAAAAATACACGGTGTTTTAGGACTGGATGAAAGAGCAGAAATGGCCAGCAATCAGGAGGAGAACCAAGGGGGGATTGTACTCCAGAAATTAAGGGAGGAAAGTTGTCAGGGAAGAGTAGGTCATGGTGCATAATGTTGGCACCTGGAGGTGTGAGAACAGACAGCCCCACACTAGAGCGTCCCTAAAGGGTCAGAATCGAGAGGCCAATGGATCTGCAGTCGGAAAGCCAGGAGGCCATCGTGAGAGCAGTGTGTCTCTAGGGGATAAGATGGCAGAGGTCTGAGCGGCTGAATGGGCTGCTCCTTCCAGCCCAACAGGAGTAGCCAGCGTTATGAAGCAGGTGCCGCACGCTACCCACTGTTGAGCGTATTTTTATTCATCATTTCAGGAATTCTTCTCAATAATCCTATCAGATGTGCTACTGTACCCATCTTATACATGGTAAGATCAGAGAGGTCAAATAATTTCCCTAAAGTCACACAGCTAGGAAGGATGAGATCCAGGGGTTGAACATAGTTCTCTTGGATTTCTTAACCAAAATCTTCATTGATGCAGGGGAGAGGGACAGAGGAGAGGTGGCCGAGGCGGTGAGGACCCAGGATCCAGGCCACATGAGCTAAAAACACACCCCTTTCTTCTGGTTTCTGCCCATATGAGCCATTTAGTCTGAACCAAGGCTGGCTTTGAGTGCTTATAGTTTTACAGACTGAGGAACACATGTACCCCAATCCTGTTATAAGACTTTTTGGCCGTGTGGGCCCATTAAGAAGCTTCTGGAAGAGAATGGAATCCAGAATCCATTAGAGATGAAAACAACGCCCCCCCCCACTCCCAACACACACTCTTCACAGAAGTACAGTGCTCAAGCTTTCATCATCTCAACCGGTCCTCCAGCCAGCCTGGGGTGGACACACATGGACTCACCCCCATTTGCCAGATAGAAATACTGAAGCTCGAGGATTCTTGTCAGGGGTCAAAGTATCACAGCGCTAAACTGCTCTGCTCAGAGTAGATTTTAATCTCATTCTCACTGATCAACTCTGCCAAGAGACCCAGAAGAATGAGATCAGAGGGAAAGTCCGGGATGAGTCATTCTTGCTACATTCGTGGACTGACCACCTACTACTAGCAGATCCTGTTCCAGGCGGAGACTTAGAGACAGAAAGACAACAATCCCTGCCTTCAACCTGGGGAGACAGACAAGGACACGGCTCGTGACCCGTTCTCTGGTAAGTGCCGGGGACGCCCGGACCCTTGACGTGAGGACACTGCAATCAGACACTGCAAGCAGAGGACACTGCTGCCAGGGAAGGAAGGCTGCTGGCTCTCTGGGGTTCAGCCCTGAACGTTGAGTGGCCTCTTCTCCATCCTGGTGGTCACCTCCCTCAGGGCAGCTAGACACCTGTCAACCCAGACAGCCCAGCTCAGTAGCCCCTCTGCGGTCTCCCTGCTCCCCAGCAAGCCCTGGCCACTCACTGCTTTGGGGAACATCCTAGACCCAGCATGAGTCCAATTCAAGACAGTCCCGTCCCTGCCACCCACTCTGCGTGACCTGGAACCACTCTATTACACCCCTGGGCCTTGATTTCCTCATCGGTCCACCACAGTCCGGCGCACCCCACAAAGCTGCCAGGAGAATGAAATGGGATCCACGGGTCCACGGATGTGCATTTTAGGCTGTAGGTGACTTTACAAAGAGCAGGGGGCTTCTCTAGGGCTACTGATGAACCCCCACAGTTGAGGTTCAAGACCGTGGTCTCCCGGCTCCAAAGGCAGCGGATGAGTTAATTCTTAAGCTCTTAAGCCCTCGGGGGAGCAGAGACAGAGCAAAGGGCAGGTCTGGAGGCCTCTTTTGGAAATGACAAGATCCATTTAGCAATCAATTAGCACTGTCCCCAGGCTCCGGGCCTGCACGCTCGGCAGGAAGAATGCGCCACACCGCGCTGATTAGAAACAGATGCCCTGGCGAGCGGAGCTGGCCGGCGGGGCCGGAATTCCTGGGCACCCAGCTCCGGGCGGGAGACGGGGTTCATCGTTACATTCTGGGCCCCGGCATGCAGAGGGAGGCCAAGGAGACCAAGCTAAGAGAGCAGGCTGCCTGGAGAATGTGTACCTGTGAGGGGGTTCAGGGGCGGGAGGGGAAAGAAGGTTGACTCTGTCAGGAGTAATCGGGGATAAAAGTAGTTCGGCCAAATACAGAATAGGGCTTTTGCCCAAGAGAGGCTGATGCCAGTTGTGACACGGCTGATGGGCGAGGAAGTACGGCAAGAGGCCCAGCTTTCTGGTGCCTTCAAAAATAACCTGTGGCCGCCAATCTCCTTTATTGAGCTCTGCAAATAAGCCCTTTGCATGCTCTCTCCTTTATTTGTCATTTATGCTATCTCCGTTATTTATCATTCTGTCCTGCTATTGTGTCCATTTTGCAGATGAGAAAACTGAGGCACAAAGAGGTTTCACAAATTACCCAGGAAGGACAGCAGACAAGTGGATCCAGCTCTTTAACCCAGCTGAGAGGCCCCTCCCCTGGCCCTGATGGGGAGGAGTCCTCTACTTGCCACTTTTTTCTCCTCCCTTAACAATCAGAAGGGGAACTTTGAGCTCCTCTTCTCCAGGCTTGCAGCCCTGCTGGGAAGCTCACGGCAGCGTTCCTACCACACCCTCCCTGGGATGAAGGGCTCACCACCTCCCCCAGGCTGTTGACTCTAAGCTTGGACGGTTTACCAGGCTGGCTACTCTTTCTTCTATTCAGCCAAGAGGTGGGTCCCTGCAAGTATGTGTCTTCCCCCAGCAACGCTGTTTCTGTCCTCTGAATCCATTCAGGTGTCAAATTCCTTTTCCCTGTGACCAGTTCAGGGCACGACCACGACCCCGCCCTTATTTTTCTAAGCTATGTCGCCTCTGTGACAGCTGTTCACCACACCATCAGCCAGGCAGCTCCCACATCACCCCGCACACCCTCCCCGGACCCCCTGCCAGCCCATCCACATCACTGGGGGCCTAGATGTGCACATGGGGTCAGCCAGGTCTCCCTCCTTCCCGCCACACAAAAAGGAATACTCTAAAATATTATTTTAATACAGTTCTTTTGCCATTATAAGAGTGATGCACGCTCACCATAGGAGATACAAAAAAATGCAGCGAGCAGAGTAAAACTCCCTCCACAGAGAGAAAAATCACCCATTGTTCCACTCCAGCCTTCTTTGCTCTGCTTAGTATTTGCCTAGCTTCCTCTACTCCGGATCTACCAATGTGTCCTGCAGTTTCACTCACCCTCGTGACATCAGCAGGCCGCTGTGTTATTAGAAAGTCTATGAAAATGTCATTTGTAATGATCCCATAATAGTCTGTAAAATATATGCTTTTTCTCTTATTTGGGGCATTGCTATAAATGCACGCCTCCGATGATTCCTTATTACAGAACCTCAGTTTTTTTCGAGGTCTCCACAAGATGTCACCTACATACTAGGGTATAGGGTCCTTGATTCTAAACTCCCGGCAATCATGTCAAGCCTCCCCCACCCCCATGTTTGCATGTTTGCATTATCCGGCCTGAGCAGAGAATACCACTAACGCACAGAGGTAGTGTTAAGCCCTATGCCCTTTTTAGTAACTTGCTTGATTTTATAACCTCGTATCACAGCCGGAGAGGCCCTTAAAGATCAACCGCTCAAATTTTGGATGTTAAAACTGAGTTCAGAGAGGGCAAGTGAGTTGCCCAAGGTCACACAGGGGTGGTGGTCACCCAGGAACTGAGGGCCCCTGGCTCTGTGCTTAGGGCTCTCTCCACAGGAATGAATGCAGTTCCCAGACAGCCAGGGAAGACTCAAGTTAGGGCAAGGTTTGTTATTATTTGGTCTCAAGAAGAATAAATCAAGACATTTTTTAGCTAAAGCCACTGGCCTCTTACCAAGAGTTCAGATTTAACCAGGGGGATGAAAGGGAGAGAAAAGAAATCAACAATGGCATATATCCACAGATAAAGTGACTTGGGAGCACGCAAGACATTTCCATTTTCCTTGTTGGCCACCCTCTCTCTCCATCTTCCCCTCTTCCTCTCCCACAATCTCAGCCACCACCAAGAACCATTCTGGAATCATGAGACTCAGAGCTTTTAGGCTAAGATACTGAGGTCCTGAACCCTGGAGAAGTGCATGAGCTGGCGGGACCACACCCACCAATAAAATAAGATCCAGCAGACAGGAATAGGGAACTTCTTAGGTCTTCTAATTGCAGGGATGGGTTAATTTGTGGGAAACGTAAATGTGCGCATGAATGATACCAGCTAGAAATGATACTTTCGCCAGCACTGAATTTCCAGAGACATGTAAGTCACGTCACAGCTCTGGTCTCCCGGTCCTCATCTGTAAAATGTATCCTTCCAATCCATGCTACAAACATTTCTTAAGTGCCTGCTGTGTGCCAGGCTCTGTGCTGGGCACTAAGAGAAGGCCAAGAAGATCTCAATGACCAGGAGAAACAAAGAAAGAACAGAAGAAGGGAATATTTATTTAATACCTTTTCCCCCAGGCATTAGGATAGGCGAAATGGACACACTGATGAACAAAAATGCATAGTGAGGCTTATGGTTTTAGATTTATGACCTACTAGACAACCTGAAAGCCCTCCCACTAATAAACACTTAGGAATTCTGGATGAAAATAAGAGACATCCCGGGGCGCCTGGGTGGCACAGCGGTTAAGCATCTGCCTTCGGCTCAGGGCGTGATCCCGGCGTTATGGGATCGAGCCCCACATCAGGCTCCTCTGCTGTGAGCCTGCTTCTTCCTCTCCCACTCCCTCTGCTTGTGTTCCCCCTCTCGCTGGCTGTCTCTATCTCTGTCAAATAAATAAATAAAATCTTTTTTAAAAAAAATAAGAGACATCCTTTTTTAAATAAGCAGAACTAAGTTCTCGAGTAAGTAAGGAAACCTGTAGCGGCCAGAAGTTGAGATGGGACTAAATAAGGCATGTTAGGTATTAGGTGATGCTCTAATTGCCATCCTGAGTGCTCGGTACATCGTTCTTAGGTGTGTGTCTTAAATACCCTTCTAGGTGTGATGCACAATAAAAGCAAACACGCATAAGGTTGAAACAAGTACCAGCCACAAAAATGGTCCATTACACATAATATCTGGTGTGTTCTGGTAGTAGCCATGGTAGCTTTAAAGGGTACTGACAGGTCAAACAGGTTGAGAAAAAGGACATAATGGTTCTGTTTATTAACTTGTTTCTTAAGATACAATTTTATTTTTATTTGCATATTTTTAAGTAGGCTCCATGCCCAGTGTGGAACCCAACGCAGGGCTTGAGCTCATGACCCTGAGATCAAGATCTGAGCTGAAATCAAGAGTCAGATGCTCAACCGACTGAGCCAACCCAGGGCCCCAAGATACAATTTTAATTTAAAGGTTTTTAATGTAGATTTGTTTTAAAAACAAAAAGAGAAAGAGAGAAGATGATTAAACATTCTCTAGAACTGATGAATCTTCAGATACAGGAAGCACAATGAATCCTCAGAAAGGTAAGCAAAACTGAAACCACACATGTATACATTACAGTTGGGGGACCACATAATTTGTCATTCTAACAAGGCTACCTTTGAGAATGAGAGAGGCACTATTAATAATCATGCAAGGGTAACAGCTATTAGCCAGGACTGGCCGGGACAAACCAAAACACATCCTTATCCTGGGGACACTGCAACCAAATACAAACTGCTTAAAAAGGGAACGCAACTGGCAACACACTTTCCAACAGCAACAACAGATACCTGGAGACAATGTGAAAATATCTTCAAATTACTCATTGAAAATAAAGGTCAACCTAGAATTCTACGCCCAGCTAGATGTTGGGGGGGGGAACCCTACTTTTGTTCCAACTAAGACTAAGAGAGTTTACCTAACGTACTTGTGCTGAAAGTGAGAGGCAATGAAGAGTGGTGAGCAAAGGAATTGGTAAAGTCTCAGATTAGTCTAAATAAACCATGGCAAACAACATTAATTATTATCATGAATAATGTGAGGATATTAAAATAAGGTATCATCGGGGCGCCTGGGTGGCACAGCGGTTGAGCGTCTGCCTTCGGCTCAGGGCGTGATCCCGGCGTTGTGGGATCGAGCCCCACATCAGGCTCCTTCACTAGGAGCCTGCTTCTTCCTCTCCCACTCCCCCTGCTTGTGTTCCCTCTCTCTCTGGCTGTCTCTATCTCTGTCGAATGGATAAATAAAATCTTTAAAAAAAAAAAAAAGAATAAAAAATAAAATAAGGTATCATCAAAAAACTAGCAAACAGTACAGGATGCTAGGACGGAAGTGATGATCATAGAAAGGATCAAATGGTTTGGGAAGAATACGGAGAGACTGATTGTTACCTTGGGAGGTGAAGTGTATACATGAAATTTTAAGTGTAACCTCTAAAAAAAGAAAGAAACAGAACGCATAGCTTCCAAACTAGTATAGAGAAAAGTGAAAAAAGAACCAACTAGATTGATCCAAATGAGATAGGAAGTGGAAAGGGGGGAAAGGAAAAGCCAAGAACCTAGGACGAACAAAATAAGACAATATAAATAAGCCCATCTATCATACATGTTAGCCAAAATAAGAAAATCATTACAAAAATATCAGTAACCACAGTACATTTTAAAATACCAGATTATTCACTCAGGAGATAGAGATTCTCTGAGTAGATTAAGGACAAAAGCTGGAAATATGCTGTTTACAAAAGACACTTAAAACACAAGGACTCAGAGACATTGGAAATTTTTTTTAAATGATAAACAATGAACTAGGCAAATATTAATCAAAAGAAAGCTGGTGCAGTCAACAAATACCTGACAAACTATACTTTAAGGCCAAAGCATTATTAGAAATAAAGACAGTTATTATATAATAGTTAAAGAAAAATTTCATCAGAAAGGTAGAAGGTTTCTGAACATATGCGCATCTAGGTAATAGAGTCTCAGAATATATAAAGCAAAAATTGACAGAATTACAAGAAGAAATTTAAAGTCTATAATCATAGTGGGAGAATTTAGCACATTTCTTAGAAATTGAAATATCAAGGAGGAGAAAAAAACAACTTAGGCTTTAGAAGACTTTAACAACACATTAAGTTTAATCTAATAACATAAAGTAGAATTCTAAAACCAACAGCTAGAGAATACACATTATTAAAGCATCTGTGAAGATTTTCAAAATTGATCGTGTGCCATACTACAAAGAAAATGAAGAACCTATCATACAGACTACATTCTCTTATCACAACACAATTAAATTCTAAATCAGTAACATAATACAGCTTTCAAAGTCCAATATGTTTGGGAAATGCAAAAACACAGCTCTATCCAACAAGTGGATCAAAGACAAAATCAAAATGCAAAATAAAAAATATTTACCAGGGGCACCTGGGGGGCTCAGTCCATTAAGCATCTGACTCTTGATTTCAGCTCAGGTCATGATCTCAGGATTGTGAGATCAAGCCCCTCATCAGGCTCCACACTGGGCATGAAACCTGCTTAAGATTCTCTCTCTCCCTCCCTCTCCCTTCACCCCTCCTCCCTTTCTCTCTCTTAAAAAAAAAAATTACAACCTGACATACCAATCCTAAAGTTTATGTGGAAGAACAAGGACAATAAATAAACAAGCAGATTTTGGAGAACAAAGTAAGATGACTTATCCTACCAGATAGCCAGACATTTTACGAATTACAGTAATTAGTACAGGATGGTATTGGCATAGGGATAGAAAAATAAACCAATGGCACAGAATGGAGCCCAGAAACAAGTCTGGGTTCTTGTGGAAACCTCATATACGACGGAGCATTGCAATAGGGCGAGGAGGTGATGCTCTAGGCAATAGTAGTGTTGGCAATATTAGTTACCCAAATGGGGGAAAAATAGATTCTTGTCTCACACAGTTGATAAAAATCAATTTCAGGTGAATTAAAACTCCAAATGTGAAATGCAAAGTTTAAAACCTCCAGATGGGAAGTGAAGAAAATCTGCATGACCTCAGAAAAAGATTTCTTAAAGCAAGCATAAACCATAAGGGAAAAGATTATTAAAATCTGATGACAGATAATGCCCTTAACAGAATTAAAAAATGAACACAGGATTTCTTATAAAATCAAACACAAACATTCCCTATGGCTTCAGCAATTCCACTCTGAGGTGTTTAACCAAGAGAAATGAAAACATATGTGCACAAAAAGACAGATAAAGAATATTGATGGCCATTTTACTCATAGTAGTCAAAAGCTGAAACCACCTCAGTGTCTATCAACGGGACACTAGGTAAACCTATTCTAGTACATTCATACAATGGAAATCTATTCAGCAATAAAAAGAAATCTATGAAAGATGGATGAATCTTAAGAACATTATGTTAGGCAAAAGAAGCCAGACACGCAGTATGATTTCATTTATATTAAATTCTAAATCAGACAAAATTAATATATGGTAAAAGAAGTACAAACAGGGGTTGCCTCAGAAGGAGCACAAAGGATCTTACTGGGGAGACAGAAATGCTCTATACCATGATAGAGGAGTGGGTTACATGGCTATATGCATTTGTCAAAATCTATCAAACTGTCCCATTTACAATCACACCAAAAATAATAAAATGCCTACGATAAACTTAACCAAGGTGGTGAAAGACCTATACTTTGAAAACTATAAAACACTGATGAAAGAAATTGAAGATGGGGGCACCTGGGTGGCTCAATCAGTTGAGTGTTTGCCTTCGGATCAGGTCATGATCTCAGGGTCCTGGGATCAAGCCCCAGATCGGGATCCCTGCTTGGTGGGGAGTCTGCTTCTCCCTCTGCCCCTCCCGCTGCTTGCGCACACTCGCTCTCTCTAACAGATAAATAAAATCTTTAAATATATTTTTTTAAAAAAAGAAAGAAAAGAAATTGAAGATGGCACAAACAAATGGAAAGATATTTCATGCTCATGGATTGGGAGAACAAATATTGTTAAAATGTCCACACTACCCAAAATAATCTGCATATTTAATGTAATCCCTCTCAAAATACCAAAAGCACTTCTCACAGAACTAGAACAAATAATTCTAAAATTTGTACGGAACCACAAAAGACCCAGAATAGCAGAAGTAACCTTGAAAAGAACAGACTGCTGGAAAGATGGTGGAGTGGGAAGACCCGGTGCTCACCTCATCCCACAGGTGCACCTACATAACACCCCCATCAGCATAAATAATCCAGAGCATGACCCGAACACTGGCAGAACAGACTCTCCACAGCTAAACATAGAGAAGAGGCCACATGGAAGAAGGTAGAAAGGGCAGAGTCGAGGTGGGGTGCTAAAAGAACTCGTGGGGGATCAGAGAGGGAGGGAGCCACAGGTGCGGAGAGGGGAAAGAAACAGACCCTCACATCAGGGAAGCCCAAGCGGGGAAGATGAATCCCCATAACATTAGGCTTTGAAAACCAGAGGGGCTGAATTTTGTAAGTTCTTACAACCAATGAGACTTAAAACCTGGAATTTTAAAAATCAGTGGGTTGGTTTGTGGAGAGCCAGGAGGGTGAGAGGAAGACAACCAGCAGTTTGAAAAATGCCTGGGGCATTTGTTGTTTACTTACCTCAGAGCATGTCCCAAAGGGATGGAGATTGGTGGGGGAGTCCTCCAGGAACAAAGGAACTGGTAGGTGCCATTTCTCTCCCCTGTCCCCCAGCCTAGACACCCAGCCACTTACGGGAACCAGTGTGGCAATGATACAGGCTACCTAACTTGCTTGTATTGCCACCTCACTCCCACTCTCCCACCCACCTCCAGCTGTGCTTCCGTAGATCCAACCCTCCAAACTGGCCCACCTCAGTCCAGTGCTGCAGGGCCCCTCCTGCAGGGGACCAACAGCACACAAACCTTGCTGACCCTGCCCCTCCAGTCCTTGTGCACATTGTGGATCCCACCCCTGTCAATACCCTCTTGGCCAGAGCCCATCCAAAGAAGTACCACAAGCCAGGCAGTTTGCAAGCAGCCTGGACAGGGGCCAGCACCACTCCAAAGTGACTCCTTCCCCTGGGGACGGGGGAAGATAACCACACACACCAGTCAGACTGCAGCCCCAGCAGTGGGCTAGGAGCAGACAGTGGGTCTGACTGTAGGACCCGCTCACCAACAAAACTTCTCAGGGACAACATAGGGAAAGTGCCCTGCTGTTTGGTGCTATTTCATCTCTGGCAAACTCCTGGTCTGACTCAACTCAAGCCCTAGGCAGCCCCAGACTGGCCCACTAACCACACAGAGATCAGATCCTGCCCAGAACAGGCAAAGAGAGACATTGCAGATGACCGGACTAAAGGCAAACACAGCTCAGCCACAACAGTTGGGTCCAGGCAACACACATAGGAGACCCTCCCCAGAAGCACCATTTTCTGGTGAAAAGGAGACATCGTACTGAGGGGCTGTATAGGACCTCTTTTTCACAAGGCCACTACTTTCAAGAGCAAGAGATGTCACTGACTTTCCTAACACACTCAAACAGACAGAGTTAAACAAAATGAGGAGACAGAGGAATATGTCCCAAATGAAAGAACAACAAACTCATAGCAAGACACCAAAGCAAAATGGAGATAAGTAATATGCCATGATAATGATCACAAAGATACTCACTGGACTGAGAAAAGAGTGGAGGACATCAGTGAGACCCCTAATACAGAGATAAAAAAGAACCTATCAGAGATGAACACCACAATATATGAAATTTAAAATACACTAGATGGAATACAAAGTAGACAAGAGGCAACAGAACAATGGATCAGCAATCTGGAGTCCAGAGTAATGGAAAGCAATCAAGCTGAGCCGATGAGAGGGGGAAAAAATATGCAAAATGAGAATAGACTTAGGGAACTCAGTGACTCCATCAAGCATAATAACATTCACATTATAGGGATCCCAGAAGGGGAAGAGAGAGGAAAGGGTGCAGAAAATTTATTTGAAGAAAAAATAGCTGAAAACTCCCTGAATCTGGGGGAGGAAACAAAAATCCATATCCAGGAGGCACAGAGATCCTCCAATAAAATCACCTCAAAGAGGTCCATGCCAAGACACATAGTAATTAAAATGGCAAAAAGCAGTGATAAAGAGAGAATTTTAAAAGCAGCAAGAGAAAAGAAAGCAATTACATACAAAGGAAACCCCACAAGGCTATCAGCTGATTTTTCAGCAGCAACTTTGCAGACCGGAGAAAGTGGCCTGATATATTCAAAAAGCACTGAAAAGAGAAACAATCTGCAGCCAAGAATACTCTGACTGGCAAGATTATCATTCAGAATAGAAGGAGAGATAGAGTTTCCCAGACAAACCGAAGTTAAAGGAATTCATGACCACTAAACCAGGAACAAAACCAGCTGCTTTCCCATCACACACGGTGCCACTGGCCTGTTGGTCCCAAATCCACAGCCCAGCCACCCTTGTGCCTGGGTCATTGTGCACTGCCCACTGCCTGCTCAACACCAAGTCAACACACCTTCACCTCAGATCAACAAGGACTCAACTGAGACTCTCTCACTCCAATTTCAGCCACTGTGCTCAAATGTGTGCACAAAATCGGGCATAACTATAACAGCAGAATGAAGCAACCCAAATGACCACATGAATTCTGTGGAATACGTAGCAGATAAAAGGAGTATACCAGGCTGGGAACATCTCCAGCAAGTACATCGAAGAACAATACATACAGCATGATTCCAGTTACTAAAAGAATCAAACCGCCATCCCAAAAAAGAAAAAGAAGAGCAAAGCAGGAGGTATCACAGATTTCAAGATATACTACAAAGCTGTAATAATCAAAACAGTGTGGTACTGGCACAAAAATAGACACATAGATCAGTGGGAAAAAATAGAGAGCAAGAAATAACCCCATGATTATATATGGTTAATTAATGTTTGACAAAGGAGGCAAGAATATGCAATGAGGAAAAAAATCTCTTCAACAACTGTGGTTGGGAAAACTGGACAGCTCCATGCCAAAAAAAAAAAAAAAAAAAAAAAAATGAGCCATTNTACTGAGCCATTTTCTCACACCATACACAAAAACAATCTCAATCAAAGTGGATTAAGGATCTAAATGTGAAACCTGAATCCTAAAAATCCTAGGAGAGAACACAGACAGCAATTTCTCTAACATCAGCGATAGCAACATTTTTCTAGATATGTCTCCTAAGGCAAGGGGAACAAAAGCAAAAACAAACTATTGGGACTACATCAAAATAAAAAGCTTCTGCATGGTGAAGGGAACAATCAACAAAACTAAAAGGCAACCTACTAAATCTGAGAAGATATTTATAAATGACATATCCGATAAAGGCTTAGTATCCAAAATATATAAAGAACTTGTAAAACTCAACACCCAAAAAACAAATATTCCAATTTAAAAATGAGCCTGGGTAGCTCAGTAGGTTAAGCATCCAACTCTTGATTTTGACTCAGGTCATGATCTCAGAATTGTGATACTGAGTCCCCCATCGGGCTCTGCTCTGGGCATGGAGCCTGCTTAAGATTCTCTCTCTCCCTCTCCCTCTGCCCCTTCCCCCTTTCTCTCTATAAAGAAACAAGTAAAATAAAATAGGCAGGGGACATGAACAGACACTTCTCCAAAGAAGACATCCAGATGGCCAACAGACACGTGAAAAGATTCTCAATATCATTCACCATCAGGGAAATGCAAATCGAAACCACAATGAGATACCACCTCACACCTGTCAGAATGGCTAAAAGCAACAACACAAGAAACAAAAGTGCTGGTGAGGATGTGGTAAGAAGTGCACTATTGGTGGGAGTCAAACTGGTACAATCAGTGTGGAAAACAATATGGAGTTCCCTCAAAAAGTTAAAAATAGAATTACTATATGATCCAGTAATTATACTACTGGGTATATACCCCCCAAAAAGAAAACTCTAATTCAAAAGGTTATATGCATCCTTATGCTTGTTCCAGCATTATTTACAACAGCCAAATTACAGAAAGAGTCCAAGTGTCTATCGATGGACGAATAGACAAAGAAGATATATGTATAAATAGAATATTATTCATCCATAAAAAAAGCATGAAATCTTGCTATTTGCAACAAGATGGATGGACCTGAGGGTATAATGCTAAGCAAAATGAGTCAGGGAAAGACAAATTCCATATGATTTCACTCACATGCGGAATTTAAGAAATAAAACAAATGAACAAAGGAAAAAAAAAAAGACAAACGAAGATACAAACTTAACTATAGAAAACAACCTGATGGTTACCAGAGGGGAAGTGGATGGGGGGGATGGGTGAAATAGGTGATGGGGGTAAAGGGCCTTTTATGATGAGCACTGAGTAATATATAGAATTGTTAAATCACAATAGTGTACACCTGAAACTAATATAACACTGTATGTTGATTATACTGGAATTAAAATTTTTTTAAAAAGAATGAAATCTTGCCATTTGCAATGACATGGATAGAGCTAGAGTGTATAATGCTAAGTGAAATAAATTAGTCAGAGAAAGACAAATAGCATATGAAATCACTCACACATGGAATTTAAGAAACAAAACAAACGAACAAAGAAAAAAAGAGACCAAAAAAAGACTCTTAACTATAGAGAACAAACTGATGGTTACCAGAGGGGAGGTGGCGGGGGGATGGTCGAAATAGGTGAAGGGGATGAAGAGTACACTCAAAAGAGTTGGATGCTTAATCGGCTGAGCCACCCAAGCACCCCAAGAGTACTTATCTTGATAAGCACCAAGTAATGTATAGAATTATAGAGTCACTGTATTGTATACTCCAAACCACTGTATGTTAGTTCTACTGGAATTAAAATTCTAAAAAATAAGACAAAACAAAACAAAAGTCTATCAAACTGCAGCAATTAAGATTTGTGCATTTTGGGGCGCCTGCGTGGCACAGCGGTTAAGCGTCTGCCTTCGGCTCAGGGCATGATCCCTGCGTTATGGGATCGAGCCCCACATCGGGCTCCTCCGCTATGAGCCTGCTTCTTCCTCTCCCACTCCCCCTCCTTGTGTTCCCTCTCTCGCTGGCTGTCTCTATCTCTGTCGAATAAATAAATAAAATCTTAAAAAAAAAAAAAAAGATTTGTGCATTTCGCTGTATTTAAAAAACAAAACAAAACAAGATTCCCAAGCCCCACTCCCCGCCAAGAAAAGACAAACTAGATCTGGGAGAAGATAATTGCCCGCCAAGAGATTCATGTCCGAAATCTATAAAAAACCACCGCAAATCGGTTCTGGAGGGAAACCACCAAATATAATAGACAAACAGGCAATTCACTGAGGGGAATACCTTTGAAAATATGCTCAACACCATCGGCAGTCAGGAAAATAACAAGGTATCACGTCCTAGCCGCGGGAGGCACCGTTTTCAAAGTCTGAGCCTCCTGAGCCCTGGTGTGAATGTGGAGCAGCTGACATTTGGGTAACCCCGGCGGGGACGCGGACAGGCAACATCTAGGAAACGTACAGATGCACATACCTCGTGACCCAGCAATCCCGGGCAGGTGTGCTCCTGGCCGTCCTCAGCTGGGCGGGCGTTTGCATTCCTCATGTGTGGACGGGGGAGTCCTCACGTCAACACTGTGTGGAAAGGGACAAAAAGGAGAAAGAGAGCAGGCAGGTGAGCAAAGGCAAACTAAATGTAGGTCCCCTCTATCAACAGGAAGACGGATAAAGTATGGCGTGTGGACAACAGAACAACAATCATTAGCGGAAATGAATGAATTTCAGGGTATACATCGTGTCAGAACGAAACGGTAAGCCAAAAAAAAAAAAAGGGAGAAAAAAGCAGATCACAGAAAAACACAAACTGTACTTTTCCATTTACACAAAGATTTTTTTTAAAGATTTTATTTATTTATTTGAAAGAGAATAAGCAGGGCGAGGGGCAGAGGGAGAAGTGGGCTCCCCACTGAGCAGGGAGCCCAATGTGGGGCTCGATCCCAGGACCCTGAGATCATGACCTGAGCTGAAGGCAGACACTTAACCGACTAAGCCACACAGGCGCCCCTCCATTTATATAAAGTTCTAAAAAACAGCACAAGTAAAC
This sequence comes from Ailuropoda melanoleuca, assembly GCF_002007445.2. Lineage (NCBI taxonomy): Eukaryota > Metazoa > Chordata > Mammalia > Carnivora > Ursidae > Ailuropoda > Ailuropoda melanoleuca. The sequence continues at coordinate 6,363,322 of NC_048230.1, forward strand.
AACTTAATGTGTACAGAAACAAATATATTGGGTATACGTATAAAGAAAAGCAAGAAAATCACACACACAATTCAGGGAAATGGTTACTACGGCTGAGGGAGGGCGGCGGATGCCAGGAGGTGGGCTTCTGAGGAGGCTTGAAAAGTACTGGTTATATTTTTTCTCTTAAACTGGGTATTGGGTACACAACTTAGCGGCCTTCAGTCATGACTATCATCTATCTTTTAAAAAGCACCTGAGGCCAATATGGCGGGTGTGAGACTGGACAAAGCTGGGCATTGGGCACACAGCTGTTCGTTAGTCTCTCAAAATATTTAATAGTAAATGGTTCAGTCGGTGAAGCGTCTGCCTTCAGCTCAGGTCATGATCCCAGGGTCCTGGGGTGGAGTCCTGCATGGGGCTCCCTGCTCAGGGTGGAGCCTGCTTCTCCCTCTGCCTGCCTCTCCCTCTGCTTGTACGCTCGCGCGCGCTCGCTCTCTCTCTCTCTCTCTGTCAAATAAACAAATAAAACATAAGGCTCTCTCTGTTCTTGCCTCGATTCCAGTCTGGTGGAGCAAACAGGAATTAATCAGATACTAACGGCGATGTGTCAGACAACGCCCTTCCTTGTTAAATACAGAACTACTAAGCTAAGTGCTCTAAAGACAGGGAGTCCCTCTCAGGGAGCATGAAATAAAGGGATTTGACCCAGACTGGAGTGTCAAGTGGGTCATCCGAGTGGAAGTGGGGGCCAGGGCAGGAGGCAGACACTCAGACAGAGGGGTCAGTGCAGGGGTGAGTCCCGAGGAAGACACTAAACCTGCTGGGAGGGGAAGGGCTGGTTCCAGAAGCCTGCCTGCTGGAGGGGACAGGCTGGCAGAACTCCAGATGGGGACAAGGATTTCGCCAAAGGCAGAAGGGGGTGAGAGGCTCCCGGGCCATAAGAGCATCTGCGAGGCAGAGATGTAGGGAAGTTAACCTGGGAGAGCTGACTGGCTCGGGATGGCTGGAAAGTAGGGCTTGGGGTAGTGGCATGAAAATGCAGCAGGAGCTGAAGTCAAGGGAAGGCAGGGACCGGTCCTGGGGGCCTTGCATGCCACGCCAAGCGGGGATGTGGAGAGGGCAGTGGCATTGTCAGCGGCATCACCGGTTGATAGCGAATGGACTGGCGGGGGGACCTGCAGGCAGCATCCAGCTGGGGGTTGTGGCTGTGACATCAGGGGGAAGTGACAGCGGCCTGAAGGCACCATGAGAAGGGAATGAGGCTGGGGCGTCTGAGGACGAGGTGGCATATCAGAAGCCAGGGAGGACCGCACTCGAGGATGTCAGAAGCTACAAAGAGACCAACAAGCCTGGGACTTAGGAGGATGGGTCCAGACTCATCAACTGGGAGAAGACTGTCACTGTGGAATGAGGTGGGTGGAGGCAGGAGTCTGCACAGTGACGGAGGGGACGGCGGGGGAGAGTGCAGACAGCCAGTGGAGAGAAGGGCCAGCTGGAGGTGACGCTGGGGGTCGGGGGAGGTGTGGAGTCCAGGATGGAAAAGGCTGGAGTGGGGGGAGAGGTGGGTGACACAGAGCCAGTGGAGGCTGAATTCTGGACTGACAATTGCCAAACCATGAAGGGGACCGGCGGGATTCTAAAGCAGGGGCCATGGGTTAGGGTGACCCCAGCACTGCGAAGATGAAAGGAATGGAGGCGAGGAGGTCTGGGGATGTGGGAAGCTTACAGGTGGGTAACAGACAGGAAGCCAAGGGACCCCACTGAGGTCCTCTACTGTATTTTCTTTATGAAGAAGGCAACAGGGGTGTCGGCTGACAAACTGGAGAAGGGGGTCATCTCACCTCCCCAGCCTGACTGCAAATGCCTGTCCACGCGAGGGTCCTTCAAGCCCAACCTCCATGGGGGATAGCAGACCTGCCTGCCCCAGGCACCTGCTGGGGGAGAAGGTGAGATGCTGTGGGAGAAGAGGTGGGACCCGCTGCCGTCACTGCCCCTCCTACCCGGCGGTCACTTCGGAGTCAGTGCAGGCAAGAGCAGCAATGCACAAGGGCCTTCTGTGGGTACCGCACAGGTAACACTAGGGTCCTGAGAGAGAAGCTGGAGAAGGCAGCCTCAGGCCAAGGGTGGGGGCTCAGGGCTCTCTTCCAGATTCATCCACTGCCTGCCCCCATCCCAACTTGAGCTCATTCACAAGCAAACAACATGAAAACAAAGGGAAATCGTCTGACACAGCCTTCCCATCCGCACAGCAAGGAAGTCTCAGTCTCAAGGTTAATGATGGAGAGGAACTTGCCCGGCTGTGCAGGTCGCAGGGTCGGCAGGATTCTTGATAAACAAGAGAGGATGGTGGCACCAGGCAGCAGGGGGGTGGGAGATCTCTAAGTGATCTGGCCGCAAGGTCAAGAGGAGGCCAAGGATGCAAGATCTCAGGGAAACGAAATGGTAATCATTTACAAGCACAAACCGTTTTGCATTCCAGGGGAGTTGGCTCCTAAGCCAAACTCTTCCTGCAGAAGTTTAGATGGTGGGTGAGTCATTGGTATAAATAGACCAGCGATCAGAATATCATCAGAAAGGACACGGTCTGGTCCCGTAGGCATAACCTTGGAGGGAGTGGAAGGCACTGCATGAATTGAGAGCTGGCTTCTTAGGGGGGGCTGTCGTGGAAGAGGAAGGCAGGCATCAGAAAGGGGGGCTCTGGCTGAGCAGGAGGAAGAGGCCCACCGACACTGGCCAGGAACAGGCCAACTGCAAGCTGAGCAGAGCCCAGATCACGGCCCACCTGTCCCTGGATCGACTGAACCAGCCCGCCTTCCAGCAATTCTCCCAAAGAATTCAAATTCTTCTAGGGTCCCAAGACACAGGAGAACGAAATTCCTCAACTGGCATCAGCTCATTCATTCACTCACCCATCACCTGATGGGCCCTGGGGACACAGAGGTGCCCTGCCCTCAAATTCACACTGACTCTCAAACAGGTGCTCAGAGCTCTTAAGAAACTTGTAGAAAGGGAGATCATGATGGAAACCAAGTCCAGCCATTCCTGGCAGAAGCAGGTTGCCCCTCCGGCCAGGCTGGGTGGTGTTCTCCTCTCTTCCACAGACCCCCATACTTCATGTTAGCATTGGTCACGTCCCAAAACTGAGCTACGGCCCACAGCTGAGCACCAAAGGAGCTAAGAACCTAGAGCACACCCACACCCAGAAGAGGTCGCCTGGGCCTGCCCAGCCACCGTACAGCACCCCCAGGAAACTGTGGAATCCACCCAAATGTCAAGGGACAGGAAGGGGGGGGGTTCAACCTGGCATAATGGAAAGAAACGTGAAAAAATAAAAACATGTCCTGTTTAGAAACCCATGAACTGACATTCCCCAATAAACCACAATTCACGGGATAACTACCTTATCTGTTTCCACAACAGAACTGTGAACTCCTTGCCGGGGAGAGATGTCATCCCCTTTGTTCCCAGCACCTGCCGTGCTCAGGCACTGTGATTGCTTGGCGGACAGACCCAAACCCCCAGGCCCCTTGCTCTCAGTGTAGGGGTCACCTGGGCTCTTCACACTACATTTCTTGTCTGTTGGACAGAACCAAAAGCAGCCACATAGCATAGGCTTGGGTCCTCCCCCAACCCGGGGACCCCGCTGTGGAGGCTCAGAGCAAAACTCGCTTTTTGAAAGACTCAGCAGCCTGTCCTGGAGCTTCTGGCTTCACTTGGGTCTCACCGCTTTTTCTTCTTCTGGTGTGAGGTCGATGGCCCACAGAGCCTGGCTCAGCTTTGTGGAGCGGCTATTCCAGATCTCCTCTGCATAAGGAGATAGAGGGAGTCCCTCCACTCCCCGCTTAAAGCCCACCAGCCACAGGTCAACAGGAAGCGGCCAGTGGAGAATCGTCTCCCTCCCAGCAGTGCAGGTGAAGCCCAAGCATGTCTATTTTGGCAGGAGGAGGGAAGAGCAGGTTGCAGTCCCTGTGAGCAGACAGCCCCGTCCTTGATACAAGCTGTTGGCTCACCCTCTGACACTCGGGGACTTCCTGGTACGTCCCGTCCTCTGACACTGCCCCGAGGAGGGGGGTGGGGGAGGGAGGTCCTGAGCCGCCAGCCCCTCAGACGCCCCAGTCAGCAGGAACCAGAGACCCAGCACCCACTCACATCTCAGGACATCCAAGGGAGGCCTTGGGGTACAAGCCGGTAGCCCCCAGAAAGGCCTCAAATGTCACTCAGCCTGTCTTCACAGTGCCCCCAGGGACCCCCAGGACACAGTAAGAAGGTGGCACAGCCACGACCTGGGCTTCTCCTCCCTAGTGGGAGCTTAGTTTTGATCTGTTTTCCACAAGAGTATGAAAGGGAGGTCACCCTGGCAGTCTCATTCCACAGCTGGGAACCTGGGGCCAGAGCAAGGGAAGGACTGGCCCAACCTGACACAGGGAGTCTGTGCCGGGCTCAGGAGTCAGTGTTCGGTACAGCAGGCCAGGGGAGCCATGGACGGTTCCAGAGGGAGTGAGGTGCCTGAAGTAGGCAGGGAAGAGACCAGCTAGGGTGTGGCTGAAATTGGCAACATGTAGGGATGGGGTATGTGGCAAGAACTCCGTGTAAAGCCAGGGATGGAACATGGGTGGGGGTGATGGGGAAGGAAAGATCTACACTGAGCAAATACATAGATCTGTGTTTTGGCTACTACTGGATGATGCCGAGTATGGCAGGGAAGAATGTGGTCCCAGCAGAAAAGAGGCCAAAGATGACCCTGAGATGGGGGTGCCTGAAAGGCTGGTGGGGCCAGGAATAGAGAAGACAAGGGACTCAAATTCAAGCAGGCTTGCTTTAAGGAACAGGAAGGACAAGCCCATTTCCTACGGGAATAAGTCAGTTGGGGGTTAACCCCTACAGCGGACTTTGAAGTCAGCCCAACCTGTACCCCAGTTCCCAAGATCCGCCACGGACTAGCTGTGTGACTAGTCGTTTAACCTCTCTGAGCTCAGTTTCCTTACCTATAAAGGGGTAATAGCTCACCCCCAGGATTGTTGTAGGGGCTAAAGTACCCCCATGTAAAGGGCTCAGTACCCCATGATGAGTACTTGATGCTATTCTCGTTACTTTGTGCCAAGGGCTTAATATATACAACCTCGTGAAATCCTAGCAACCTGTGAAACTGGCATTGCTTTTTCCCCCAATTTTCAGATGAGAAAACTGAGATTCAACAGGTTAAAGAAATCGCTCAGGGTCACATAGCAGGCATTAGCATCAGGGCAAGGATTTGAACCCAGATCCTTCTAGCCCAAAACACAAACTCTCCAGCATCGGATCGTACATCCGCTGCCTTCCTGGGGCCACAGGGCTGTCTTCCACTTCCACGAAGGAGGAGAGCCAAGAGGCTCAGAGAATACGGGGTAGGCTTGAGCCCCTAAGACCTGAGCCCAGAATCACCTGGACATGCTTTGGTCAATTTTATCTGTCACCAAGAGACCTGATGACATTTTTTCTCTTTCCCCAATTTTCTTCCCCAGTCAATGAGACTGTACTCTCAATTCCAATGAGTCACCGGAAAATGTAAATTAAAAAAAAAAATTAAGAGGAACATTGCTCCTACGTAAGCCCTTGCCATCTGTGAATCATTCAAGACAGGTATAATGGACATAATTACAGCAGCTCGCCCACAAGCTAGACCCAAAATCAGTCTTAAAGTCTGATTTCAGACTCTAGTGGTTTCCCCAGCAGAGTACCTAGGGCCACTGAAGCCAGCCTCAAGGATAAGTCAAACCTTTACTGGGGCTCACCGGGGGCCCAGGGTGGGAGGGAGGCCCTGACATGAGACACCCAGCAATTCCAGAACTCCCCTCCTGCCCCATCCCCCTTCTGGCTGCCATCCCACGCTCTCAGGGCCGCTCCTTCCATTTGAACTCCTCCACTTTCTACCACTTTCCTTCTTAGAGGAGCCAGACCTTTAGTCCTCTGTCAGAGTGGAAAGCCATCCAACCCAACAAAACGTGGGGGGATATTTAATTCAGACTGCAAATAGGGTAGGCCCTTATGTACATAGATAGCCGGGAGCTTGACTAACCATTTTCTGCTTCTGTTTCCTCATCTGTGTAACGGGACAATAATAGCCCCTTCGGCACAGGCAGCTAAGCCTGTGTTCAGTAACTGCCAGGTATCATTAACACCATTGTCCTCTTAGGGTCATCATCTTGGGACCTGGGAGTGTCAGGAGCTCCCATGTAAGATGGCAAGCTCTTCCAATGGCCCCACATTCTAGAAGCCAGTATTAGGAGTCACAAGGGCACAATAGTTAGAATGTTAGAGCTGGAAGATCACCTAGCCCCGGGAGGGGAAAGGCCCCAAGAAAGGCAGAGACTAGCCTTAAGCCTCTCATTTGGTCAGTGGCAGAGTCAGGACAGGAACCCAGGCCTCCTGCATCCAGGCCACTTCTCATTGCATTCCAGCACTCTGAGTCCCTCAGAGTCCCGGAGGTCAAGGAGCAAGCTTAATGCATCTCTGTCATCTGGGGAAATGAGCGGGGCTCCTGGGAAATGGGAAGTATTATGCACCCGGGTAAGTCATTCCAAGTTTCTCAAGTTCAAGGCCAAGTGCAGGGGCTTGTGGTCAGTGGGAGGCCTGCTCCTGCATGTCAGTGCCAATGCCAAAGGGAAAAGAGAAAACCCTGCGGCTTCTGAGGGAAAAGACATTACCCTGGAATTGCCCTGAGATGTCATCAGGAAGCATGGTTTGAAGACCCCCTTTCCAACCTGCCCTTCCAGACAGCCCCAGTCCTGGCAACTCACTGCCTCCCCCTGGCCTGGAGACACCCACTCCTGCACCTCTTCCATCCCCCCAGCAGTGATGCAGCAATTGCCCATTGCCACTAGGCTGCAGAGATAAAGGGAGCATCTCTACTCTCTCAGAGCTCACAGATACGGCCAGGAGATAGGCAGATGGAGAGGAAGCAGGTGTAGGCAAAGGATAGTCCAGCCAGCACTCACCCAAGGCAAAGCAAGATGTCACACTGAGAGGCCTGTTGTCCTCCCTGCTGTGTGCTCTCCTCCCCAAGAAATTAGGTGCATCCTTCAGGGCCTTGACCAAGACCCACTCCTCCTGGAAGCCTTCTTTGATACGAAGGTCATAATTGCAATCCTTTGAAATTCTGTCCTAATTGGGCTCTGACCATTCCATGCCCTCCCCACCCCCCAACTAGGGCCCTTGACCTGACCTGCAGAGCCTACCCTGCCCTAAGCACAGAGCCACTGTTGACCAGAGGCAGGAATTAATAGGGCCGAGGCTCCATCCCAGACCTTCTGACTGCAACCAGTGCTTTTCCCACTTTCCCAGGCTGCCTTTGTCTGTTCCCTTCCACCAATGATCCAAGGCAGCAAGAGGCTTATGAAGAGCTTCCCCACCCCTAAGTAATGTGGGCTCCTGGGACAAGGTGGAGGTCAAGGTTCTATGTCTATGGGAAAGCGAGTATCAGAAGGGTCTGACCCAACCTGCCCCCATTACTAGGAGGAAAGTACCCTTTCCCATCAGCCAGGATTCCATCCAAATGGCTGTCAGTATCAAAAACCTCAGTTAATGTGTGCTTTGACACACAGAGGTTCATTTTTCTCACATAAAATGTCCAGAGACAAATAGTACCAGCTGTTCAGCTTGTCACCAAGGATCGAGACTCTGTCTCTGTTCCTACCTGTCACCTCTAGAGTCTGAGTTCCCTTCTCTCAAGATAGCTGCATCATACCCACATTGTTGCCAGCCCTCAGGGACTCCTCAACCCCAGCAGCCTCCTGGCCCTGAACCAGGACAGGGACGGAAGCCTTAACAGGGACACGCTGGATGCCTGGACTTCCTGCTGCTGCCGGCAGGAGGGGGAGCATGGGCACTCTGGGGGTGCCCTGACCTAGGTAGGCAAAGGGTGAAGAATGAAGCCCAACCAAATGCAAGGCATCCAGAGTCACTCCTTCCACTCCCCAGCACGGCGGCTAGGAATTAACAGAGCCGCGGCTAGGAATTAGCAGAGCCACGACTCCAACCTATAGCTTCTAACGCCAAACCAGAGCCGTTCCCACTTTCCCCTGCGGCTCTCCCCTTCAGCCAGCCATTCGAAGCAGCCAGAATGCAGGGCGAGAAGAGGGAGCTTGGGCTCTGCAGGCTGGTGGGGCCGATCCCAGCCTGGACTCTCGGGGGGCTTCCTGAAACTTCTTTGTTCTTTTCCAGAACGGCTGCCAAAGAGCCACCTGATGGGAGAGAAGGCTGTGGGCCCCCAGGGCAGCCCAGGAGGGCCTGGCCAGTGCTACCGCTCCTCAGGCAGGGCTCCGAGACATGAGTGAAAGGATGAAAAACAATTCAAGGGAACTTTGGGGGCCAAGACAAAGCAGCAGCATTTGACTTGCCTTGAAACTGCCCTCAAGTTCTACCCACTCGGGGAAGTGGAATCAGCAGAGGGAGTTGGCTGGGCAGGGCTGAACCTTACGGGAGATGTGGCCCAACTGACCTGCGCCCACAGCAGCCAGAACACCCAAGCCTCTGATTTCCCCCTCAGCGTCCCCCTCCTTAGCTCCCCTCCCCACATCTGTGCCTCTGCTGCGGCATCTGGAGTCCCCCCGGGTAGCCCCAGCCCGGGATGTGCAAAACAAAACCTAGCTCCTGCGATTGAGAAAGTCAGGTTTCGGATACACATAAAGTCTATAGGCTGACATTCCGATGTCAATCACAGCGCCTGCCCCAATAGGCAGCAAAGTTTTACGCCATGTGACCACACCCATCCCAAGCTGCAGCTAATTGGTCAAGACAGTGGCACGTGACTCAAGTCCGTGAATCCAGTGAAATGGGAGCTGGACCAATCAGACTCCCCCTCTGAAAATTTGAACTATCCGGGAAAACTGAGATGAGGAATCTCCAGGGCTCCTTTGGGCGACCCTGCCCCCACAGCTTCCAGTGGAGGTCATCGGCCCTGGTGAAACCTAGCTGGATGTCCTGAGAACCTCTCAATCACCCCACGGTCCTGCTTTCTATTCTTAAAAGATAGTACCCATTCAAAGCCTTCCTCTATCCCTCCTATCTTCTGTTTTTAGTTCCCGCTGGCAGGGTTTCTGCTGGTATAATCCCGTCTTTATTCCTGGTTCTGTTGAGATAGCTGATTAAATCCACGGTTCACACCCACACTAATCTCTTTATCGAATGGTGCCACTGCCCCACCCTTAGTGTTCTCTTCCAAACATACTTTATCTATTTTTTTTTAATAAAATAGGCTGAGAATCTTCCAGATCTTTAAGGTTTTTCTCCTTTTTGCTTAAATAATTCCATCTTCAACTCCTTTCTCTCTTGCATTTTACTAGAAGCAGCGAAGAGGAACTAGACTTTTCCTTGAACACTTTGCTTAGAAATCTCAGCAAGGGGCACCTGGGTGGCTCAGTCGGTTAAGCGTCGAACTCTTGGCTTTGGCTCTGGTCCTGATCTCCAGGTCATGATAGCCGAGTACTGGAGCCTGCTTAAGATTCTCTCTGCCCCTCCCCACCCCAGCCCCCAGGCTCGCGCTCTCTCTCTCTCTCTCTCTCTCTCTCTCTTCCAAAAAAAAAGGAGGAGGAGGACGGAAGGAAGGGTCTACCTTCTACAGAACACTAGAACATGAATGCAACTCAGCCAAGTTCTTTGCCACTTTTTAACAAGGATTACCTTTTTTCCATTGTCCAGTGGCAAAGAAATCTCAAGTGTCTTTTGGAGTGTGCACACTTCCTCATAGGTCACACTTCGTACCTCACCTTTAGGCACGCGTTGGGACTTGAGACTAGTTATACCTCTAGAAGCAAAGAGGGGTGGTCAGGGTGGATGCTGAAGAGAACCAGCATTGTCCGCCATTACAGTTTCTTCTGGCAATGCAGGGTTAAGCCCCTCGAAAGGTGTGGAGACGTGGCTGCTACCCCTGGGGATGCGGAGACGGCTCCCACTGCCAAAGAAGGCTCATCAGAGATTGGAAGTTCGATGTCCCCAGCTTCATTGGAGTCTTCCCACATATCCCCATCCCAATTTACAGGATCCCATTCTTTCCCAATCAATGCTCCCCACTTTAACAAACACCTTGTGAGGCTGGGGGTTCACTCTGTCAGTCACTCTGTCATTTCAGCACTCTCATCCCTGCAGCTACTGGAGGTGAGGCTCTCGTCAGGACACACGTAGAAGCCCTCAGGTCATTTATACTGAGTGTGAGCTGGAAATATGAATCCCTGAGCTCGTTCTTTTGTCACTTTGTCCAGCAACATTAGGAGCAACAAGCCGACGTTATTACATTCATTCATTTTCAAAAACGTTCCAAAGTATCATATACACAATTACCCAGCTCCCTGCTCCTTATAAGAAGTGGATTAGGATGATCTAATGCGGATATTGTGTGTATCTCTGTTGCCCGAATACACCATGGACTATCAATGCTCTCTTTACTATCGGAAATAAGAGTCATTAGTACCCTTAAACCTAATCAGATCAGAGACCCACTTTCAGAATCCCCAGAACCAATTTGAAGACTCATCCTCAAAATTCTGTTTTTCTAGAACCACTTCTAGTATCACAATCTGTTTTAGTGAGAGTTTACCAGAGAAAAAGAACCAAGTATACGTATATGTATGTCTGTGTATGTAGGACTTATAATAAGGTATTGCCTCCTGATTATGGAAGGCTGGGAATTCCCACATTCTGCTCTCTGCAAGCTGGAGACCCAGAAAGTCAGTGGCATAGTTCAAAGGCTGCAGACCCATGGTGTAGATTCCAGCCTGAATCTTAAGGTCTGGAAACTAGGAGCCCTGAGGGCAGGAGAAGATGGATGCCCCAGCTCAGCGAGTCAGGCAGAGAGCAAATTCAACCATCTTGCACTTTTTTGTTCTATTTAGACCCTGAACAGATTGGGTAGTGCCCACTCACACTGGGGAGGGCCATCTGCTTTACTCAGTTTACCAATTCAAATGCCAATCTCTTCCAGAAACACCCTCACAGACACACACAGAAATAAAATTTAACCAAATTCGTGGGCACCTAGTGGCCAGGCAAGTTGACAAATAAAATTAACCATCACACGGCCCTAGAAGATTGGCTTCAGAGGAGTGGCCAGGAATCTGATTTAAACCAGCGCCCCAGGAGAGTGTGACATGGGTGCTTTTCAGCCCACTGCAGTAGGGGGCAAGAGCGCCAGCTAACAGTAGCCTGTGGAGAAGCAGACATGTGAAGAATAGCTGGTGACATTGGTCCCAGGAAGTCCTACAGCTGAATTCCTAGGGCCACCTGGATTGGGAAAGCCCTCCAACCCTGCTCTCTCTGAGGCCTGGTGAGGGAGCTCCAGGCCTCTGCACGTGTATCCTACCATGCCCCCTGCGCTCCACGAGATGACCAGAGTGTGACTCGGGCTTCATCACCCAAAGGGCCCTGCTAGGACCGGCCCTGCGTCTTCGTGGGCAGGTGCTTCCACGGAACAGGGTCTTAGAACCTCTCACTTCCCCTAACAGAGTCACTGTGTGTAGTAGCCCAGCACGAGCCTTGGGAGCCAGGCAGGCTGGGATCCAAATCCTCAATTCCACAGCTTGTGCCCTGCTGACCACGTTCATTCGCCCTGTAGAGGCTGAGCTGCTCAAATACCAGGTCAGGAATACCTGCCTCACAAAGTTGTCATGACCTTGCTATTGACCTTCGATATGTACTGGCGCTCCCTTCTAATCTCATTTACTACTATCTTCAAGATAGACACAAACTAGATAGATGCCATACCTCTGATTTGCCCGTGGGGACCTTGTCTCAACAGCTACCGTTGTCACCGCCCTCCCCCAGCAGAAGCACCAATGCATCAATGATTCTTTTTCTATAGAGACTAACATTTTAAAAATTATATAGATATAATGTATATTTTAATTTTTAATATTTAATAATATAGTAAAAATAGTACACAATATATTAAATATGTAACAAAATATTACCTTTTAAAGTATAAAAATAAATATAAGTACTGTATAAGTAACTATATATTTATTTTTTTGAGAGAGAGAGATCGCGAGAGGGCTCACACATGCATGTGCAAGCAAGGGGGAGGGACAGAGGGAGGGAGAGGGAGGGGGGGGGGNGGGAGGGAGGGGGGGGGGCATCTTAAGCAGGCTCCACACACAGAATGGAGCACAGCATGGGGCTCAGTCCACGACCCTGAGATTGTGACCTGAGCTAAAATCAAGAGTCGTATGCTTTACTGAGTCACCCAGGTGCCCCAATATGTATTTATTCATTATGGAAGAGAAAGAAGAGGGACATAGGCAAGATAGGATGGCATATTTTTTTCATCCATAACCAGTTGTTAAAACAGGATCATCTTTTTCAAAATAGAAATATTTTTATTATTTTATCTGATTACAAAAGTAACTCTTGCTCATTTAAAAAACATTACAAAGCCTATATGGTAAAAGTGTCGAATTTCCATAGAACACTAAGCCACAGAGAAAACCACTGTCAATGGTTTATGCCATGTACTTCCAGGTGCCTTTTAAAATATATATATGACTTTTAGGGGCACCTGGGTAGGTCACTTGGTTAAGCACCCCCCTTCGGCTCAGGTCATGATCCTGGAGTCCTAGGATCAAGCCCTGCGTCGGGCTCCCTGCTCAGCGGGAGTCTGCTTCTCCCTCTGCCCCTCAAACTGCTCTTGAGCTCTAATAAATAAATAAAATCTTAAAAAATAAAGTAAAATGTATATATGACTTTTAAAAAACATAATGGAACCATATTATACTGCTCTATATTCTGCCTTTTCCCACTTGCTATATCATCCTATTGGCTTCAAGAGCGCTCTCCTTGCCTTGCTCCTAAAGGGAAAGCAGCCAGTACTCAAGACACTGTGAATGACTCAGTAGAGAGGGCCTGGTGTAGTGCGTTATGCAACATACATATTTTTCAATAAATGGTTAAAAGAAAAAGCTCTTAGACACTAGAATAATTGCCCCCATTTTAAAGGCTGCTTCTATCAAAGAGGTGCTAACTGCATAAAAAGTAATTTTACCAAAAGGGGATCTGCATTTAAAAAAAGAGTACAAAACGCAAATTAAATAACAAGGGGGTACCATTTTTCACTCACCAAATCAGCCAAAACCTTATTTTAATTACATACCTGGTGATGGCAAGGAATATTGCAGCCTCTCTTGTATGTTCCTGGTGGGCATAGTAATTAGAATATACTTTCTTGGGGCACCTGGATGGCACAGCTGGTTAAGCATCTGACTCTTAATTTCAACTCAGGTCATGATCTCAGGGTCATGGGATTAAGCCCCATGGCAGGCTGAGTGTGGAGCCTGCTTAGGAGTCTTTCTCTCCCTCTCCGTCTGCCCTTCCCCCATCTCCCACACGCTCTCTCCCCCCATATTTTTTTTTTAAGATTTTATTTATTTGACAGAGAGAGCGAGCAGGAGAGCACAAGCAGGGGGAGCAGCACAAGGAGAGGGAGAAGCAGGTTCCCCACTGAGCAGGGAGACTGATACAGGGCTCGATCCCAGGACCCCAGGATCATGACCTGAGCTGAAGGTGGACACTTAACTGACTTGAGTTGCCCAGGTGCCCCTCTCTCCCACTCTCTAAAAAAATAAATAAATTGAAAATAAAAAATAAAATAAAAAAATATACTTTCTAGGAAGAAATTTGGCAATACATATCAAAAACCTGACACATGTTCATATCTTTTGATCCATTGCTAGGAAACCACCCACGGAGAAATCATTCAAAATGCTTGTAAAGAGGTAGGCACAAAGATGTTCGTTATAAATATTTTACAATAATGGGAAAATGTAAACAGCCTAACAGGAGAATGCTCGAATAAATTACAGTCCATTCAAAGTATTCATATTACCCGGCCATTTAAAGTTCTCGTTAATGTAGGGAAGATCAAATCAAGTGATTGAGTAGGGATGTTGGCTACTTGAAGGAACCTGTGGGGAGTTTAGGGGGGGAGACTTAGGCCATTTATAGACGTAATTTGGTGGAGGCCTTGGGGTCACCAAGTGGGAGCAAGGGCTTCAAGCTCTGTGGTTTCTGTTCTGGGTTCAAGTAGATACGGGCCTCCCTTAGCATCTTTGCCTTCATCGTCCAAGTGCTAATCTCCTGAGTGTTATCTACTAACACTCGGATAACTGGGGTAGCCTCTGTAATTGGGCACTTTGACATGTAGAAATCCAGAGACTGAATGATCTCTCATTTTAATTTGTTTTGTTTGTACAATTATTTGTCCTAATTTAAAACGATGTTCTATGTGTTTACCTAGCGAAGATGAAAACACTAATTTAAAAAGATAGGTGCTCCCTATGTTTACTGTGGCATAATTTACAATAGCCGAGGTATGGGAGCCATCTGAGTGCCCACGGATAGACGAGTGGATAAAGAGAGTGTGGTTTCCATATACTATGGAATATTACTCCACTATTTAAAAAAAATGAGATGTTGCCTTTTGAGACAGCCCTGGATGCACCTAGAGGGTGTGACGCTAAGAAAGTCAGAGAAAGACAAACACTGTATGATTTCACCTGTGTGCAGAATTTTAAAAATAAAATAAATGAACACACTGCAGAAATAGACCCATAAATACATGGAATAAATTGATGGTTGCCAGAGGGGAGAGGGACGGAAAAGATGGGTAAAGGGGAGTGGGAGGTACAGGCTTCCAGTCATAGAATGAGTACGTCACAGGGATGACACATACAGCATAGGGAACACAGTCAATGGTGTTATAATAGGGCCGTATGGTGACAGGTGGCAGCCACACGTGTGAGCACAGCATAATGTATAGAGAATATTCTGTACACTCTATTACACATGGGAAACTAATGTAATATTGCATGTCCACTATACTTCAAGATAAATAAATAAACACGCAAGCAAACAATGTTCTATGATTATATAGAAATTTTAGAAAGAAAGGGGCGGGGAAAGGTAGGAAAAAACCCCACAAAGTCCACAGGGCTGCATCTCCCAGATAAGGAGAGATTGCAAGGACTGTCACCTGCTTCAAGACTTTCACGGAGCCCAGGAATCTCAGCCCCAAACTTAGATCAAGGTTATCTTAGATTTAGAGTGCCCAGGACCCTGCAAGAAAAATTTTAAATCCTCTTTCGGGGACAAGGCATCATATAAGGCTTCAAATTCTTTTTACTAATAGTTTTTCAAACATAAGATCCTACACTCAAGAATAAGCAAGTCCGGAGGGGACAACACACCATGAGTAAAAACTGGCAGGAAAAAAACAGACAAGAGATAGGCATCAACTCTGGGTCCTGGCATTATCAGACAGGATGGTAAAATAACCATGCCCAGACCAGAAAAAACTGGCCCAATAGTAGACACTATAGACAATGACATGGCAGGGGCACCTGGATGGCTCAGTCGGTTAAGCATCGCAGTCAGCTCAGGTCATGATCCCAGGGTCTTGGGATCGAGCCCCGCATCAGACTCCCTGCTCAGTGGGGAGCCTGCTTCTCCCTCTCCCTCTGCCATTCCCCCTACTTGTGCTCTCTGTCAAATAAATAAATAAAATCTTTAAAAAAAAATGACATGGCAGATCTGGAAGAGAACCAAATAAAATAACTGAATTTCCTAAACTACAACTATAATAACCAAAATGACTAAAGAAGTTGCCAGTAGCTCAGACTGTCCCTCTCTGGTCTACGTAGGGAAGCTGACACCCAGACCGAGCTGAAAATTACCTCCATCTCCAAGCACGTGAGGCATGCCACCGCCTCCCCTCGAGTAAGGTGGGGAGATCTGGTTTGACTCCCAGCCACTGGCCCTGGCTCTAGACGCAGCTTTGGTATCAAAGGCACCAGCAATGGCAGCCCCAGAGGACAATCACGGGTGGCTCTGACATTGATCCTGGTGCATGGCAGAGTGTCTTACCAGTATGCTGTTTGCTAAGGCAGGGAAAGGTGGGATGTAGCTTAGAAAAACTTCTTCAAATG
This sequence comes from Ailuropoda melanoleuca, assembly GCF_002007445.2. Taxonomy (NCBI): domain Eukaryota; kingdom Metazoa; phylum Chordata; class Mammalia; order Carnivora; family Ursidae; genus Ailuropoda; species Ailuropoda melanoleuca. The sequence continues at coordinate 6,379,248 of NC_048230.1, forward strand.
GTTTTCAACTTTCCTTTATGCTTTAAATTGATCAGGAAATCTTATCTGTAGACTGAGCACAGCCTCTCTGTCAACTTCCCTGAAGGGTTACTTGGGGCCCTGTTTGCAGGGTTCATACCAATGTTACTTATAATGGAAGCCACCCAAGTGTTCAGCCATAGCCAAATGGTTCCATTAACAGGGACGCCAATGACGATGAACCATTCAATGTTGTCCTGCTGATGCTCAAAGCCGGTGGAAAAAGAGAAGAGGCCAGAGCTCCAAGCATGCGCCCTCCCAACAGCCTGCAGACATCATGGCTCCCCCCTGCAGACGTGAGACGAAAAGACAAGGAACACTAACAAGTGAAACCACCCCCAGGACAAACCCTCCAGGGACATCTGTAAGGGAGGTGGGCTTTGATCTCTGGGTCTTCTGACCTTTCCTTGACTCACGGAGATTGGCCAAAACCCAGCATCCAGCTGCCAACAGAGCGATGTGGTTGTTCTAAGGCTCTGGAGCCAAAGGTTTGGGGCTCGATTTCCAGGTGTCTGAGGGGAAATCGTCTGTTCTCTATCAAGAGAGCTGGCTTCCCATCCCAGCCAACATACATGCTCCAAAACGTGTTTTAACCCAGCGTTGGATGTCACAGAAGAGCCCTTGAGACTCTCCAAGGGCTCTGAGACAGGAACCCAAACAGGCAGGACTAAAATAGTCACCGAGTTTCCAGGAGATGCCCAGCATCAACTCTTACGTAGGCCACATGAAAACCCGGCCAAGGACAATGATCATTCACCCATCACAGATGAAGAGGATCGTGGAGCCAGGACGACGCAGAGCTAGGATTTTATTTTATTTTTTTTAAAGATTTTATTTATTCAATAGAGATAGAGACAGCCAGCGAGAGAGGGAACACAAGCAGGGGGAATGGGAGAGAAAGAAGCAGGCTCATAGCAGAGGAGCCTGATGTGGGGCTCGATCCCATAATGCCGGGATCACGCCCTGAGCTGAAGGCAGACGCTTAACCGCTGTGCCACCCGGGCACCCCCAGAGCTAGGATTTTAAACCAGGTCTCCTGACAAGAACCCTCCCCTTTTCACAATACCCGCTAGACCACTTGGCATCCGACCCCACTGCAGTCTCCCACACCCCAAAGCTGACCCGTGGGACTTTCCTAAGAGTCTTACAAGAGAAGAGACAGTATGGCTGCTTTCCCCAATAAGATGTGGTAATTTACCCAAACCTAGTCAATACCGCATATTGAGTAGGAACCTACTGCCTGATTTTATAAAAATCCTTTCTCAAACACATTGTGCCTTCTTCCACATGCTCGGCATTTAAGAGAGAAAAAACTTACTCATAAAAAAAATAAGCAAACAAGCAAGGTGATGGATGTGTTCATCAGCGGCGAGAACCCTTTCACAATGTACATAATCAAATCACTGCATTGTACGCTTTAAGTATCTTACCACTTATTGGTCACTAATACCGCAATAAAGCTAAAAAGAACAAAAAACAAAAACAAACCAAAAAACCCCAACCACAATGATTACCAAGAAAGAAAAAAAGAAAAATCTGCACCTTCTTTTTGCCCCAAAGGTAGAGACTTAACCTTCGTTGACGATTACTTCGTGCCAGTTATTGAAGAAGGGATCTTAAATAATCTCATTTAAACCCAATTGCCTGACAAGAACACTGAGGCATGGAGGCCTTAGTCCTTCTGGGTTTTTTTAAAGCTTTTTTTTTTTTTTTTAAGATTTTATTTGTCAGAGAGAGAGAGAACAAGCAGGGGAAGCAGCAGGCAGAGGGAGAAGCAGACTCCCCGCTGAGCAAGGAGCCCCACGTGGGACTTGATCCCAGGACACTGGGATCATGACCTGAGCTGAAGGCAGATATTTAACTGACTGAGCTTCCCAGGTGTCCTGGCCTTAGTCCTTTCAAAGTTGCATGGCACACGAGTGCCAGAGCCAGTCCTCAGACTGGCCAGAGCTCCCTTTAGAAGGCGTCTCCCTTCGCTTACCAGCCATTAGAGTGACCAATGCGTCCTGGTTTACGTGGGGCTTCCCAGGATTCAGCCTTCAGCCTGGAGCAGCCTGGAACGGTTGGTCACTTTCTGGGCAGTTATTAGAGGCTGGGGAAACTATCCTGAGAGCTGCTGGTTGTCACGCCATTTGGGTTTGAATTGAACATTTTTCTTTTTGGCACATTTAATAGTGAAGCACAGAATAGTGTCAACACACCATGATTTCCCTATTTCTGTATTTTCTCTCTTCTTTTTTAATGGCCCTGAAGACACGACCTCATCCTCAAGTCTACTGAACTCGACCCATGAGGGAGGAAGGCTTAAAATTTACACAGGGATCCCTGATGGCCCCATACTGCCTTTTCAGAGAAAATGAGGCTTCTAGAAAGGTAAAGTGTTTTCCCAGGAACCGGAACCCCTGAGCTGGTTCAGCCCCTTAAATTGCTTTGTGTCCTTTGGTAAGTCCCTTGCCCTCTCTGAGCCTCAGTTTGGAATACAGGCATTTTAAATGACCTCCTTCCCTCAAGGAGTCCACAGGCCTTGATGCCCAGCCCCCTCATTCTACAGATGAGGTCATAAAGGCCAGAGAAGTAGGGAGGTTTGGCCAACGTCACTGGGCAAGCTAAAGGAGTACAAGACGTGCAACTCTCTAGAGATCCTTACCCTCTCCGCCCCCCCCCCAACACCCACTAGAGAAAAGGCAGGGTATGCTGAGAAACAGAATCTGTTTAATGTTGCTTTCTAAGCCTGTAAGGAACACGAGCCAAATGCTGAAAGATTAAGAATTCTGATCTTTCAAAACAAATCAGGGTTTAATTTGGATTTTCTTCAAGCCTCATAAAAAAGGGGATCTGAATCCTTGACCAAATATTCAGCATTCCAAACTGGGAAGATGAGACAGATTTGAACCCCCTGCGTGAGGAGCAGACTGATTGGAGGATGTGTGTTTCCATTGGCTGCATATTTCTCAGATGTGTACATGGCAGGCAGCCTGGAAAGAGGAGGGGCAGGGCAGGTGGGGGCTCTGAGGAGAGCAGCATCCGAGCAAAGCCAAGAGGAGAGCCAACTGGGCCTCAGCGAGGTTAAGTAATTTGCTTAAAGTCATTCAGCTACGGAGGTGACGGAGTCAGGAATTGACTGTGGGTCTCTCTCCTACTGCGGTCTTGCAGGCTGTTTCCTTAGCCTCGCTGATTGGATTGAGATTCGTTCGTTCATCCACTCAGCCAACACTGAAGAGTCTCCTGTGGGCTGGTGTGCTGGCTGACACTCCCCTTCAGGGAAATAAACCAATCCAACTAACAAGGAGACGTGTCCAAGCCTGTGAGATGAAGGAAGGCTTCCTGAAGGAGGTGATATTCAAAGTGGGTCTTGAATCAGATTGGGACATGTCAACCATCATGTCAGGATAAAACCTGGCTCATTACTTAGTCACTAGCAGCTTGGGTCGCCTTTGGTAGGAAGGACCCTGGGTCAGTACCATGGCCTAAAACAACTTGGGGATTATCTAGGAAGGCCAGTTATCCCCAAATAGTCCAAAACTCAATGTGTCAGTCTCTCAATTAGCTCTGCATCCCACCTGCCTCCACCAGCACTGGGAAGGCAGGGGAGGGAAGTTCTATCTCCCTAGCATCTCTGACCCAGTGATTTCAATAAACAGAGACCTGGATGGGAAGTAATGTAGCCTCGTGTTAGAGGTGAGAAAACAGAAGCTGAGAGAGCTTGGGTGGCTTAGCCAAGGCTCCACAGCTGTGCAGGACAGCATCAGGATTGAAATCTAAAGTCCACGCTGTTTTCATGGCCCCGCCCACCTCCTGCGTGCCAAACAGTGCTTCAGAAACAAAATCTCTGCACAGAACAGTCCCATAAAGACATCAAACAAGAAGCAATTTTGCCCCTCTGGAGTGCTTAGCCCCACGCTAGTCACCGGGAGTTCATGGAGGCCTAACCTCCAGGAAACTCTATTCAGACATGGAAAGACCTAGAACGTCTACTCGAAATCCCAGAGGCCCCCATCGAACCAGAATCTGAGTTGTGTGGCATCCCTGGTGGTATTGATCAGTGTTCCAAAAAAAGGCAACTTTGTGCTGGCCTAAAAGGTCAGGAAGAGTGTTGACAAGGCTGTAGAGAAGCTGAAACCCTTGTGCTTTGTTGGTGGGAATGTAAAACTGTGTGTCTGCTGTGGAAAACATGACAGGTCTTCAAAAAAAGGAAAAATGGAATCCCATATGATCCAGCAATTCCACTTCCGGGTACACCCAAAAGAATTGAAAGCAGGGTCTCAAAGAGATATTTGCACACCCATGTTCACAGCAGCATTTTTCACAATAACCAAAAGGTGGAAACAACTTGAAAGTCCATTAACAGATGAACGATGTGCCAGAGCCATACAGTGGAATATTATTCAACCTTGAAAAGGAAGGGCATTCTGACTCCTGTTACAAAATAGATGAACCCTGAAGACATTATACTAGTGAAAGAGACACAAAAGGACACATACTGGATGATTCCACTTGTCTAGGTAGTAGCCAAACTCAGAGACAGAATGTTGCCCGTGGCTGGGGAGACAGGGAAGTGGAGGAAATGGAGAGTTATTTAAAAGGTGTAGAGTTTCAGATTTGCAAGAGGAAAAAGCCCCAAGATGGACTACACAACAATGTGAAGGCACTTAACACCACTGAACCGTACGTGTTTTCTTTTTTTCAGTTTTTAACTTCCAGTTAGGTTACCATGCAGTGTGGTGTTAGTTTCAGGCGTACAATACAGTGATCCAACACTTCCATACGTCACCCTGTGCTCATCACAAGTGCGCTCCTTCATCCCCATCGCCTATTTCCCCCATCCCCCTACCCATCTCCCCTCTGGTGACCATTGGTTTGTTTTCAACAGTTGAGTCAGTTTCTTGGTTTGTCTCCTTTTTTTTTTTTTTCCCTCTTTGCCCCTTTGTCTTATATCTTAAATTCCACATATGAGTGAAATCATATGGGATTTGTCTTCCTCTGACTTATTTCAATTAGCATAATACTCTCTAGCTCCATCCACGTCATTGGAAATGGCAAGATTCCATTCCTTTTATGGCTGAATAATATTCCAATATATTATATAGATGCATACACACCTGGCATCATCATTATCCACTCATCAGTCAATGGACACTTGGGCTGGTCCCTTCCTTTGGCTGCCGTAGATCAGCTGCTGTAAACATCGGGGTGTACATGTCCCTTTGAATTAGTATTTTTGTCTTCTTTGGGAAAATACCTAGTAGTTCAATTGCTGAACCATATACATTTAAATTGGTTAAGGTGCAAGTTTTATGTTATGTGTATTTTATCACAATTATTTTTTTTAATCAAAAGGGAAAGAGAGAAAGGAGGGGAGGAGAAAGGGAAGGGAAGGAGGGAGGTGGGAGGAAAGGTCAAGAAGGATTTTGGACGCAGAGGGGAGAGAAGGAAGGTGGTCATTCCAGGCAGGGGAAATGGTCCTCCACACTAACACTAAACCCGTTTCCTTCTTCCCAGCTCAGCTCTACTCCCTCAGGGTGGTTCATTTTCAGGCCTGAGCCCTCGAGCTGGGGCTGCTGCAATCACATCTTCCAGAGTCACATTCTGCCAAAAAGAGCAAACATCTGTGCCCCAGCATTCCCAGGGCAAGTCCTGAGATCCGTGCCGGTTGGACCAGCTTAGGTCGCCTGCACGGGAAGCAATCAGGGGGCACGGAGGCTTGCGATGCATTGCCGGGCTCTACTCCTGAAACCGGGAGCAGAACCAACCCTAGCCAGAGGTCCACGGACCAAAAGTGGACCAACAGTTTTCCCAGAGGAAAATTAGGACACGCCCACCAAAGAGACAGTATGGATGGAAATGGATGCAGAAGACTGCAGAGCTCAGTAAACATTCCCTACTCGCATTTGCCTAAAGAGAACCGGAGGTTGGAAGGGCTACCTGTATCCTAGATCATAGAGCTGTAAGAGGTAAACAGGGACCTCAAGTTCAGATCTGCTCGGATCCAGCGAAGCAGAGAGAGAGAGAGAGAGAGAGAGAGAGAGAGAGAGAGAGTGTGTGTGTGTGTGTGTTAGGAAGGTGAAAGAAGAACGGGCGGTAAGAGTTGCCTTGGGTGGGGTAGTGATGCAGGTAGGGCGCACCCACATTATGAGGAATTCTGCAAGTCGAGGTTGAGTTTAATGAAGAAAAATAGGAAACTGCTGTGGGTTTTAACAGGGAAGTGACAGGATAGAATCTAAGACCCACTAAAGGCTGCATTCGAGGGGGGTGAGGGTCTGGACTCTTATCAGTTCAGATTAACACTCCCTTTTATGCCTTGAGGATATTTTCAAGGGATGGGCTCCACAAGGCATGCCCACTCCCCACCCCCACTTCCTGGCTCCAGCCTGCCCTCTGAGATTCTGAGCGCCCCTCCTCTCCCCCCNNCTGAGCGCAAAAAAAAAAAAAAAAAAAAAAAAAAAAAAAAAAAAAAAAAACCCCCCCCAAGAACTGTGGCTTTGGCAGCCACTTTGGAAACTGCAAGTTTTAAATGAATTTCCACCCCAGAGGAAGTTGAGAAGCAGGCATGTTCCACCAGCCACTTCTGAGCTCCAACATTTCTCCTAGCCCTTCAGAAAAAGGATCAAACACTCTTTCACAATGGAAGGAGGAGAGGGAGGAAGACAGGAGGGGGAGCAAAGGGAAAAAAGAACAAATAAGAGAACCTCATTTGATCTTAATCAGACAAAGTTTATGTCTGAATTTTTCTCTTCCATGCTGAGAAAACCAATACATAAGGGAAAACAAATCACATGTTATTTACTTTCCTTGAATTTTCTCTGATTGATTCCAAAAGGGCTTAGGAGGCTCCCAAGACTAAACACAATGGGGATTGTGATAATTAGGGACAAAAAAGGAACGAAAACCATAAATGAAGCAGAGAAAGGAGATACCAGCAGGCACCTGAGGAACACCAATTTATAACTTGGACACTCGATTTGGCCCCATGTGGAAAAACATACTAGCTTTATATTAATTTTGTCCTCTGATGATAGAAAGCATTCAAATGCATCTATGGCCACAAACTTTTTTTCTGGGACTAAACTCAAGCTGAAATATATCACATGGGGCAGACAAATTATATTTGAGCCACAGAGAATAACAAGAACAGTAACCCCAAAGGACTTTTGAAGGAGGCATCGTCCTGACTGGCAATGAACGTTCTAAACAGCATTTGTATTGCCAAAAGGAAAAGCATCCCGCTTGACTGAATCTCGTGGGAAAATGTCAATCTCACCCAGGACCTGGAGGAGTTAACCGCGGCCAGGTGGGCAGGCTGGCAGGTGCTGAGATAGGGACGTGGCTAACCTGGGACTGGATCTGCACAGTGAGCTGGAACAGCCACACGAGGGGAGAACACCAGGGCCACCACATGCCTGTTCCTGGCCCTTCCAGCCAGCCTGACCTGGTCACTCATCACACCCGTGGAGGTCAAGCAGCCCTTCCTCTCCATCACTTAATTCTTACATGCATTCTCCTGACTTTAAGATCCTGGCATCACCTTAAGCCCCTAGCTGTGACTGCCAAGTTCAGCCTCCAATTAGATAAACATTTGTGGATGACCTCCCTGCATCCACCCCCTCTTGTCCCCCCCCCCGCNNATGCCCTCCCTGCATCCCCCCCCTCTTGCCCCCCCCCGCCCCAGCAGTGCCCCCTGAATACCCCTGGAGAGCACTCTTGCTCTATTTCAGCCCTGTGGTTTGGGTGGCATTGATACTACCCCCAATTCTAGGGTTGAATACTGTGACCCAACTTTAACCAATTGGCACATCGCATTTCTCTGACCTTGATGGCTGCTTTCAGGGAAAGACAATGAGTCACATCAGGCTAATCAAGGCTCACAAACGCTCAGTTCTGGGACTTCGTTTGTACTATCAGGAAAGTGGATTTTTCTCTGTCTCGACTAGAAAGTGGAAAGGATATAGCCCCCAGAGCTGCTGGCAGCCATCCTGTGACCACAAGGGCAGCACCAGCTGAAGAAGCGAACCCAGAGGAAACCAAACTGTAAGACAGGAACACTGGATTCTAGAAGTAACTATTTGGACCCATGCAATGAGCTGTGCTTGAAGCCAGCCTTACCCCAGGACTTCCCAAATTAGTTTTTTTGGTTTAAAGCAGTTTGGGTCCTAACAGGTAAGCCATTTTTGACCCCTCTGGAGTTAGGGTTCCCTCATTGTCCCCTGCACTGGGCACTCTCTTACAGACGCTGCCTTAGTCTGCTCCTCTGGGCCTGCCACATTCCCTGTGGTCCGAGGTGGGAACTTCCGGCTCCCAATTCCCACTCTAGATGGCGCAGGTTGAGCCAGAACTGGCCTTCCAAGGAGGGCTGGAAATAACTCAAACACCAGCTATCAACGATAAGGGAAAGCTGAGTCAACAGGCAAAAATGTGGCAGCCAGCCGCAGCCAGCCAATGCAAGCGAGCCTCTGGAGGCTTGGGTCCACTGCTCTCAGAGGCTGCGGCAGCCAGGCTGAGGGAGGTCTCGGGGCATCCAGGCAAGCGGTGCTTGGGATGCCTGTCAACAGGTAGTGAGGCCTCATAGCCCCAGCCCAGAGCTGGGAGTAAGGACTCCCAACTAGAAGACCGGCAGACGCAAGCAGGGTTCCCAGCTTAGATCCAGGCCAATTATTTAGCAAGGAATTCAGGCAAGGAAGCATCCAAATACCAGAACGGGAGACTAGTCCAGCCTTTTATCAGACACAGGCAGAAATCCAATGACTTCAGTGAAGCCAAAATCAGATCCAGCCTGGAGGCCAAGCTAACCTGACTCTGGGTCCTTGAGACATCCTAACAGAGCACAGGTCACAAAGCATACAGCTGAAGATCCAAGGGCCTGAAACTACCCATTTTTCCACCCAATGCAGGGAAGCTTTTAAGACAGAGACGATCTCCTACCCCAAATCCACCCTCTCTTCTTACTAGATGTTTGCTTACAAGTTTTGGTGAAAGCAGCTACTTACACAACACTATTAAAAGGAAGCTTTTTGTCATCTTCTTCCCCTTTCTTTGATGCTTGGAATGCTGGTGTATGTAAGAATCCCCTGGAGCTCTGGCAGCCATTTTGCAGTCCAGAGGAAAAGGCCAGTAGACAGTAAAGACAATGGCCTAGACCCTGCTATCACTGAGCCGCTAACCATACCCTGGGACCACCTTCTTCTGATTTTTTGTTCTCTGAGGTAATTTAATGTCTCAACGGTTTAAGCCAAAGTGCGTCTTCAAGCCAGCAGCATCGGCACCATCTGGGAATGTGTTAGAAATGCACATTCTCAGGCCCCACCCCAGGCCTATAGAGCTGGAAATTCTGTAGGTGGGGTCCCTGAAATCTGAGTTTTACCAAGCCCCCCAAGTGATGCTGATGTGTGCTAAAATTGGAGAACCACTGGTTTAAACCACTCTTGGTGGGAGTTTCTGTGTGTTTCAGCTGAAAGCATTTATACTTGCACATTTGCCCTTGGCATCCCTGAACTGTTTATGGGATATCATGGGCCTGAGAGCAAAGCTGGAGAACTGATATTCACAAAACCAAAAGGGAAAGTTTCAAAGGCAAAACGGAACTCACAAAGGAAGACATAAATAAAAATTAAGCACGTCTATCCATCAAAATAATTGTAAATACAATTAAAAGGCAAAAGAAAACACTGGGGAAAATAATTGCAACAAAAGTGACGACACTTAAAATCCTCTCTGTCAAAAAGTCATGCAAAATCAAGAAAACAATAAGATCCCAAATAAGAAAACAAGGAACACACACCAAAAAAACGTTTACAGAATGGACTACAAATGGATAATTAAAAGGAAAAATGCTCAACCTATTAGGAATCAAAACGATATGAATTAAAATGAGATCATCTCATCTATTGAATTAGCAAAGATTGAGCAAAAGAAACTTCTTGATGCAGTGAGGGTAGGATAGGAGGGACAGTTCCTTGCACTGCCAATGGGGGGTGTAGATTGGAACCGCCACCATTCTGGAAAGCAATCAGGCCACATTCATCAAGAGATTTTTAAGTGTTCATACTGTCTGAATCAGGAATTCATTTTCTATTTATCTAATCCAGGGGTCAACAAAAGTTTGTTTTTGTATGGTCTACAAGCGAAGAATGGTTTTTACATTTTTAAAAGGTTGGAAGGAGAATAAGAAGGAAGAAAAAGAAAGAAGAAAAAAGAGGAAGAGGAGAAGGAAGAGAAGGGGGAGGGGAGATGGCATGGGGAGAAGGGAGAGGGAAGGTGGAGGCAGGGAGAAAGGGGAAGGGGAGGTGGAGGGGGGAAGGGAGAGGAGAAGTGGAGGGAGAGGAGAAGGGGGAGGGGAAGGAGAGGGGGAAAGAGGGGGAGAGAAGGGGAGAGAGGGGGAGAAGGAAGAGCAACGACAGACTGTACTAGGCACAACTAAATATATTGTCTATCTGCCTTTTATTGACAAATGTTGCCAACCCTTGGCTGATTCTAGGCTAAAGCAGGGTTGGCAAGCTATGGCCCGTGGACCAAATCCAACCACCCACCTGCTTTTGTGGATAAAGTTTTATTGAACACATCCACCCTCATTGGTTTACAGAGTGCGTGGCTCTTTGGTGCTATGGTGCTGAGTTGATTCGTTGTGACAGAGACCCTACGGCCTGATAAATGTAACATAGCATCTGGCCCTTTACAAAAAGCTTGCCACCTCCTGATCTAAAGAAATAATCAGAAAGACAGAAACGGTGTGCCAAAATGCTCGGCACAGTGCTATTTGTACGGAAGCCCAGTTAAACGAAGGAGGGAGACGATGGCGCATTTACCTCCCCTCCCCCCCCCATCTCAAGGATTCAGACACATTAGCAATCATTAGCGTCTATGGAATCGTCATTTTCATCAGTTTTCAAAGAACCAGCAATAAAACAGGAAAGCAGGCCATGACAATGCCCAAATGTGTTATTTCAACGAAGGGTTTAAATACGGAGACACACAAGGCAAAAAGGGGACAGAAAACAATGAACCCAAACCTCCTTGGGAACTCCCCCGGGGCTGGATAATGTCTCGCTTGCTCCCGTGCACTTTCCAGTACTTTCTAAGCTTCCTGTCATGGGCGAGTGTGGCTCTTCTTACCATTAAAGAAAAAGCCTTATTTCTCAGAAAGTCCTTGAGTCTGGAAGCACAGCTGAGGGCCGGGAGCGGGTGTGGGGGGACTCGCAGCAGGAACCTGAGCTTCAGTGAGCCCTGAGGGCTGGGAGAGACTCAACCAGCCGCAGCAGGGCCTTCCAGAGGCCCAGAGAAGCCCATCCAGCGCCCCCCCCTCCAGCGTAGCTGTCAGGCCTGCGTCCAGCCGCACGGTGCACACTGCCTTGCAGAGCGTTCTAAAGGAGAGGCATCTGCGGGGCTCCCAGGAGAGATTTCCTTCCTTGCTAAGATGCCCTCAGGAGCCATGCCAGAGCTTGAAAGATCAGACACAGGATGAGAGGGGCAGAGAGACAGCAGTGAACAGGACTTGGCCAGGGGACTTTGGCCTGCGTCAGTCCCCAGGGAGGATCACTGCGGCCCTGCACTGGGGCCCAGCATGGCACGGCCATCATCACCCTGTCTGGGTGCAGCAGCCCGCGGAGGTAAGGGCGGCTGCTATTCCCATTTGATAGATGTGGAAACTGAGGCTCGGGGAGGTTGCATAGCTTGCAGAGGGGCGGCCCAAGGAAGAGGCAGAACAGGGATTCGACATGAGGCAAATGACTCCCAAGGCCAAGTTTCTTCCCAGACAACAAGCTGTGTCGCGGAAGAATCGCCTTTGAATCTAACTGGTGGGGGAGGTGGCCGCTGCTGAGTGATCTTGTCACGTTGAAGCAGCTCTGCTGGGAGACGTCCTGCTGTCCACAGACTTCCCCGAGTCACAAGCAATAAACGCGCTCAGTCAGACAATGTCCTGCTCCCCCACCCTGGGAGAGAGGCCTCCCCGGGGCCGATGCGGCTACTCTGACACCCGCTGGCTCAGCGGTCCCCTCCAGATGGGCTCCAGCTCCTAGAGCAACTGACCAGCTCCGGCCCAAGCAGGGGGCCTGGAGGGAGGGAGGCAGGTCCCGAAGCTTGCCAGGTGGTCACTTACCAAAGCCCAAGCAGGTCCACAAGAAATAATGCACCAAGAGGACTCCCCTGCATGACAGTCAGACGGCAAGAGCTGGGGGGGGGGTGTCTAAGAAGGGAGGGATGTCAAAAAATTAAACACAGACTTACCATAGGATCCAGAAATTCCACCTCCGGGGACATGGCCAAAAGAACTGCAAGCAGAGACTAGCGTGGGTGCTTGTATGGCCATGTTCATTTCAGCATTCTGCGCAACGACCAAGAGGTGGGAGCCCCCCACGTCCAGAGGGGGGGTCCCGCTACTGCCCTGCAGGTGTCTGATGGACCGAAGGACAAACAAAATGTGCCACAGACATACATGGAATGTCACTCTGCCTTTAAAAGGAAGGAGATTCTGACACCCGTTTGGACATGGATGAACTTGAAAGACGTGCTAAGTGAGAGAAACCGTATACAAAAGGATAAATGTTGCATAAGCCCACTAATATCAGGTACCTAAAATAGGCCAATTCATCAAGACAGAAAGTGTTCTACTTTCTGTTCTAGGGTTCTAGTGGTTACCAAGGGCTGGGGGAGTTGGGGAGTCGGGGGTTACTGTCAAACGGGCACGATGTCAGTTGGAAAGGATGAGAAAGTTCTGGACGTGGACAGTGGTGGTGGTTGCACGACCACGTGAATGTACTTACTGCCACTCAACTGTATTCTTTAAAATGGTGAGTTTTGTGTTGTATATATTTTGCCAAAATTAAAAAAAAAAAGGGGGGGGAGAGGAGGAGGAGGAGGGAGGGGCCTCAGGGAAAGAAAAGAGAGCCCCTCAGGCCCTGGGAAGAGGAGAAGGGAATTAAGTCGGAGCCCCTGTTATCCAGCTGAGGTTCAGGGAGTACCTTGTCCAAGGTCACCAAACCCGACAGCGCTAGACAGCGACTCATATCCGTGTTCGCAGCCTCCGGGGCACCAGCCATTCAAACACTGTCACAGACAGGACTCCTCTGAAAGACCCAGTCCCCATCACTGGCTCACAGTGTCACCAAGCACCTCCCCCGGACTGGACAGAGGAGACGGCGGCGACAGGGACACAGCCCTAAGAGACAGTTAGGGCAGCTGGAGGCTGTGGGACCTCGTGTGGCTGCTCCCCGTCTTACTGCTATTCCGAATCCTGACACAGACGTGGCCCAAGGGACATACTATCGGACACCACTTGGCCTGATTTCTACACAGAAATCTGCAGCAAGCTGGGATGAAGGTAGTTAGGACCCGGGTCACGGGGAGACCACAATTTAACTCTGAGTGTCTCCAGAAATGGTCCCCAGATATCCCACAAGAGCAGAGGGACACAGGTTCAAATCTTGCCCAGGGGCTTTGGAGTCAGACGGCCCTGGGTTAGAATTCAAGCTCTGCTACTTCCTGTGGGATTGAGGCTTGGTTTCCACCCAGCCTCAGTTTTTCGTCTGTGAAAGGGGCATGGTGGGACCTGCTCTGACAGTCACCCCAGGTGGACTCTGGAGCCAGACTCCCTGGGTTCAAATCCAGTGTCCCCACCATTTAGTAGTTGCGTGACCCTGAATAAGTTACTTCACTTCTCTGTGCCTCAGTTTTTTTCATCTATAAAATGGGGAGTTATTGGGGCGCCTGGGTGGCACAGCGGTTGAGCGTCTGCCTTCGGCTCAGGGCGTGATCCCGGCGTTATGGGATCGAGCCCCACATCAGGCTCCTCCGCTATGAACCTGCTTCTTCCTCTCCCACTCCCCCTGCTTGTGTTCCCTCTCTCGCTGGCTGTCTCTATCTCTGTCGAATAAATAAATAAAATCTTAAAAAAAAAATTTAAAAAAATAAAATGGGGAGTTATTACCTCAGTGGGTTGTCGTAAGGATTAAAAGAGTTAATACAGAGAATATGCTGAGCACTGTGGTGTCTGGCACACGAAGCGTGCGTGCGTGTGTGTGTGTGTGTGTGTGTATCAAATTTCATGCAACGTACATAAAACCCTGGTGTGGCAGGCGCTCCGGAATGGGAGGTAGTTCCCCTTCCCTTCCCTGTCTGGCTTCCACCTCATGTGAGACTCACAGAAACCGATCCTAGTGTTTATCCTGGGTTTTTCTGGGTCTACCCAGGTTGGACACAGCCCGCATTGGCAGTAAGAGTTTTGTTGCCTTTGCTGCCCTTCCCCCTCCCCCACACCAACGGGGTCTCTGGAGGAAAAGAGGAAGCCCAAGGCCACATCCTCCAAAAAGGAGGCAAAAACAGCCCCATTCCAAACACATGCCTCTCTTGGCTGTCTGTGCCTACCCCACCCCATTAGTCCTCAGCATGGGTTCCAAGGTCCTGCGGCAGCCCTGAGCACTTGGGGAGCCCCAGGCTTTCCCTCAGGAGGAGGTAGGGAAGACTACAAGCAGGGAGAGAGCCTGGTTCCAAACGAGCATTCATCGCTCAGCTCCAGCCACCCTAAGGAGCAGTATTCTTTCTCCATTTTACTGATGAGGATACAAAGGTACAGAGAGGTGAAGACACTTGGCCAAAGTTCCCCAGCAAGTCAACACAAGGGTGAAATGTGAACGCTGGCTTTTCCCGATGAAAGCGGAGGGGCTTCTGGCTGTCACCTGCCCTCCCCATGGAACCAACATCAACGCCAGCACACTTCCTGATTGTATAAGTTTGGGTAAGTCCCTCCCCTCTCTGAGCCTCATCTCCACAGTTGTAAATGGGGAACTACCTTACCGGTTGTCTGTTCATTCACTCATCATCAACTCAGCCCAGAGCCATACTGACAGTGAAGCTGTCGGAGATAAAGTTGCACGGCCCATCTCTTGCACAGGCTCCTTCCGAGATCCTGGGAAGGGTCTATTACATACTTTTCTTAAAGGAAGTCCCAGCCCCACAAAACCAGGACCCGCCCCTGCTAACCACAGTGCATGCCAGCACCATACCAAACCCTGGGTGGCAGGTGGGATAGGCATACTAGGGACACCAGAGGGACCTGAGCTTGTAAAGTCCGCAGCTCAGGGCCTGACCCACAGGAGGTGAACAAGGGGTAGCCGGCAGTAGAGAACTTACTAGGTCTTCCTTATGGTCTCTCCCCCGTTAGAATGTTAGCCTCCAAGGAAAGTGAACTTGCTCAGTGTTGTTCAAGATGCAGCCCAAGGGCCCAGTAAGTATCCCCTGACCCTTGAGATGGTGTATTGCAGCTCTCCAACCCACAGATGAGAAAGATGTGCCCTTCCCACAATCAGAGCCAGGCCCCAGGGCACCCCCTCAAACCCCAGTGAAGGGCTCCAACTTCCAGCTTCCCATCCCACCCCATCCACCGGGGTCACATTGGAGCTTGAGAGACATTTTGGGGATAAAAATCTAGGGATCAACATTCTGCGTCAGAAAAGCAAGGAACAAGGGGAGAGGGGAGAAAGAGCAGAAAGCACCAAGATTGCCAGTTTTCATGATAATATAGGACAACCAGTTACTTCTGAAAGTTTGATCAACGAGAAATCATATTCTAGTATAAGTATATCCCAGGCAATAATTTGGGGGCGTACTTACACTGTAGCATGAAGATTCATTGTTCAACTGAAATCCAAACTTAGCAGAGCATCTCGCATTGCCTCTGGCCACTCTGCTATGCACGGTTGTCTTCAGCAAGTATGGGAACTACTCTGAGCCTCAGGCACGGGCTCTGGCTAGCCCTCCCTTTCTGACAGAATTGCTGGGAGGTGGAAAGAGGGGTCTCATGGAAGGGCACAAGGAGATGCTTGTGCCTTCGGTGTTGGCTCCCCTCCCCAGCGCTCAGATGCGAGTAACGAGCGCCGTAGGACAGTGGCTTGCCCGCTGCAGGGAACATGGGGACTAGAGTGTGCAAGGTCTCCAGCAGTGCACTTAGATGGAGGCAGAGGTAATGGGTCCTGCCTTCAGAAGACAAACGTCTAACCTGGTATTTCTCAGCCCTATCAGACCCAGAACTCCCTTTTCATAAACATTTTTAAGGCCTCCTTTACCTTTCTCAAATGAAACTCAGTGATAAAGTGACCCAGCACATGCCTACTGAAGAGAATAGAATGCTTGGAGCAGCTGGGTGGTTCAGTCTCTTAAGCTTCAGACTCTTTTTGGCTCAGGCTCCTGGGATGGAGCCCAGCATTGGGCTCCCTGCTCAGCTGGAGTCTGCTGCTTCTCCCTCTGCTCATCTCCCCTCTTCCCCTCCACCACTCCTGCTCTCTCTCAAATGGATAATTATTTTTTTAAAAAAAGAATGCTTTACTTGTCATGTAAATGAGAAATTAAAGGATTGTAATAAAATGACACTTCAGCACATGAATGCTTGGGCACGCGGTAGTGAGATGCTTGTGTAAACTAAGTGGGAGTAAGGCTGGAAGTTAGACACGCTTCAGTACTAAGTTGAACCATAGGAAATTGCTGATATGGAACGGTTTCTGATCTATGAAAATTTCATGTGATTCAACTTAATATTTGACATTCAGAACACAAGCAACCTAAATCTACCTATCGCACACACACGCGTGTGTGTGCATGTGCACGTGTGCGTGGCACCATGAATCAACAGCTACAAATGCAGACAGTTATAATTTTTGAGTTGCCAACAGATCTATAAGCAACGTTGCCATTGAGGCTATTTTCCAAAATGATGGTCCACTCTTGTTAAAATTGCAAACACCACAAAGTATAATCTTTTTTGTTTTGTCCACTAGTTGTACTTCCGAAAAGTTAAGTTTGAATTTTATCTTGTTTTTATTTTAATTCCAGTTGACATACGGTGTTACATTAGTTTCAGGCGTACAACGTAGTGATTCAATGCTTCCAAACATCACCCCGTGCTCATCATAGCAGATGTGCTCCCTAATCCTCATCACCTATTTCCCCCGTCCTCCCCAGCCCCCGCACTGGTAACCATCAGTCTGTTCTCTATAATTAAGAGTCTGTTTCTTGGTTTGTCTTTTTTCCCCCATTGCTGGTTTTGTTTCTTAAATTTCACATACAAGTGAAATCTTATGGTGTTTGTTTTTCTCAGACTGATTTATTTCACTTAACGTGTTACTCCCTAGCTCCATCCGTGTCATTGCAAATGGCAAGATTTCATTCTTGTCCTGGCTAATGTTCCATTGTATACATATACCACATCCCCTTCATCCAGTCCTCTATCGATGGACACTTAGGTTGTTTCCATATCTTGCGTATTGTAAATAATGCTTCTGTAAACACAGGGGTGCATGTATCCCTTTGAATTAGTTTTTCGTATTCTTGAGTAAATACCCAGCAGTGAGATGGCTGGATCATAGAGTAATTTTATTTTTAACTTTTTGAGGAAACTCCATACTGTTTTCCATAGTGGCTGCACCAATTTGTGTTCCCACCAATGGTACAAGAGGGTTCCTTTTTCTCTGCGTTCTCACCAACACCCGTTGATTTAGCCATTCTGACAGGTGTGAGGTGATATCTCATTATAGTTCTGATTTGCACTTTCCTGACGATGAGTGATGCTGGGCATCTTTCATGTGTCTGTTAGCCATCTTTAGATCTTCTCTGGAAAAATGTCTATTCATGTCTTCTGTCCATTTTTTAACTGGATTATTTGGCTTTGGGATTGAGTTTTATAAGTTCTTTATATATTCTAGATACTAAAAAATTAAGTTTGTATTTTAAAAGTGAAAAAAATGCATTTGTATGTAAAAACAGCCTTAGGGTCTAGGCTCAGAAAATTTATAAACAGGTTTTTGTTTTGTTCTTACTGACACGATTTTCTTATAGGATATTCGAAATTTGGGAAGAGGCAAGAAAGGTTCTTATCGCATGGGTCTGTCCCACGCACTAGGACTTGCCCTCTAAATGGAAGTGCTTCACCCTCAAATCATTAGGACAATCAAAATTAATCCCCCCAACTTCCAAAATGACCAGGAAAGGGATGATGACGATGCCCCCACTGAGAACCAGTCTAATGACCTCTGCTTGAATAGTTTCGGTGATAAGAAACTTACTAACTCCACCGTCTCATTGACTCATCTTTCAAGAAGTCATGCTTGTTCCTTATACCCCTGGTGGGAGGTATACGTTGGTACAACTCTCCTTCCATTTGGTCAAATATTTCAAAAACCTTGACCCAGTACTAAGAAGGAGCCTCTTCTAAGAATTCCACTTCTAAGAATATATCTAAGTAAACAATCCAAATAGCCATTAAAATCCCTGTGCACAGAAAGCACTATATATAATGACAGATCTAATAGCCATTTTCCTACTGTTGGTATTTCAAGTAAATTACCCCACAGCCACTCTCTGGACGAGGGAGTGGCGGTCAGAAAGAACATGTTGGTAGCTGTTGTGAGGGCATGGGTGCTTCTAGGTTTTCCTCTTTGCCTTTTTCATTTCTATCATGATTTTTATCCTTACAGTAATTGGAAGAAAATAAGCTCCACGGAAAGGAACAACAAGAACTCATGAAGCCATGGTTACAGTCCTTGCCTGTGGAGATGAAGCAGCAGAGAGAGAAGTGGTGTAGGAGAGCGGGCCACCCGGGCCACGAGGGATCGCCCATCTCTTGCCACCATTGGAGCCTTAATCAGCATGTGGGTGCCCAGTACCACTCCAGGGGCTCCCAGGAACAGGATCTGGGGACACACAGAACACCCAGCCTGTGGCCTGCAGAGTCACCATGCAGGTGTCACAAAGAAGGCATCCTCTAGACCTTCCCATTGCAACTCCCGCTCTGGGCTGCATTGCATGGAGAGAGGCCTGGGAGGCCCTGCCCAGATGGGGCCGGGCTAAGATAGAATCTATTTCGCCCTCTTGCCCCTTCTTAAAGTGAGTCCGTGGGGGGAAGCAGGCAATAGAACAACATATGTAATATTCCAGTATGATAAAAATGCGCATGTTTCTGTGCTTGTGAGTGACAGAGATGGAGACAGATGGAGAGAGACAGAGTGTGTAAGCACGTGTGAGATTGTGCACAGGCAGCCCAAAAAGGCACACTCCCCAGTGCTGCCCTTGGTCATGTGCAGGAAGAAAGAAAGGCCGCGACTGAGTGGTTATGAGTGCAGAGACATCTGGGCTCAAGTCCCAGCTCGGCCCCTGACTAAGGCACAGTACTGGAGAAATCTACCACTCTGACTCAGTTTCTCAGTCTGGAAGGTGAGAATGACAGCAGCAGCGCCTACTTCTTGAGAGTGAATTGAAACATCGCCTCTGGGGCACTCGGCAGAATGCCTGGCACCCAAAAATGTTGGCTTACATTCCTTTCACTCATAGGGGATGGAACAACGCATTTGCTGGGTCAAAACCCACATAAACACCTAAGCTACAAAATGAGCCCAGTGGTCCCCTGGCCCCACCAGGATGGCTGAGCACAAACTGAGCGGAAGTCCCTTCGGTGACCTTGGGCAGGAGCAGTCAGACTGTCCCGTTCAACCTGGACACGACCACACTGAAAAGTCTATAGAGAAAGGCCCTGCAGGCAAGATACAGCCCAGGTTCAGCCCCTGGTCGCCTGAAGACCCCGAGCTCACTGACACGGCATTTTGGTGAAACTAAGTAAAAAATACAAGGAATCAGAAAGAAGGTAATTTTGGAAGCTATAAAACAAAATAAAAGAAGGACAACAATCAGCCAAGAAAGAAATACTGGAAAAGGCAGGGGACAGACAACCAAATGAAGCAGGGCTTTTATCAGATGTACTTGAGCTGACATTTAACTATAAAAAATGCCTCCTGGGGCGCCTGGGTGGCACAGCGGTTAAGCATCTGCCTTCAGCTCAGGGCGTGATCCTGGCGTTATGGGATCGAGCCCCACATTGGGCTCCTCCGCTGGGAGCCTGCTTCCTCTCCCACTCTCGCTGGCTGTCTCTATCTCTGTTGAATAAATAAATAAAATCTTTTTTAAAATAAAATAATAAAATAAAAATAAAATAAAAAATAAAATATGCCTCCTCATCCTTCACAGAACTGCTCTCTGCTGGACCAGTGACCACAAACTCACCAGACCCCACACGGCGGCCATCTGCTCGCTGGAGTATACTTGGGGAAAGGTTAAATATGTCCACACAAGGAACAAGGGGGAACCACTATCAAACTATATTTCCCTAGCATTCTTCGGTCTCTTACTCCTGACAAACATATCCGTTATATCTTACTTCAGGGATTTTGAATTTTTAGGTGTTCGATTTAATAAATAATGCACGTCTATTTTCTCAAGTTATTGTCTTTAGTTTTTTTAGTCTCCAGTTTTCCCAAGCTCTTGTTTAAATGATTACCTGAATATCTCTAAAACCCCAAGCTTCTGTAGGTCAAACCTTATTATATCTGCTTGTAGTAAGTTAAACCTTATTGTATCTGCTTGTAGTAAGTTAACTTTGCATTTCAGTTCTCAGGTTTGGGAGATCCAGCTACCCAGGGCTTCCACACACACAGAACTCTTATCTTTAATGTCAGCATTCCAAGTTATTGATTGCTGTGAATCCTAATTCCTCAGTCTGAGTTTGCTCCCTTGGTACCGGCCATGAGGATACTTTCCTCTATGAATGAAGCCACTCCAGTCTTTCCTTTTTCATCAGACAGTGACTAGCATTCTACTGGGAGTGTGGGAAAACATTCTTCTCAGTGACAATTTGTACTCCTTCAAATAATCATCTGTATAAGTACAGATTCCAGCCCGTCCTCGGATGCATCTTCCCTGGTTGTCCCCTGTCCTCTCCTCATTGCTACAGGCCCCTGGTGTTAGTGTCACAAGCTTACTGTAAGGGACATCATGTGCCCCTTGGAGTCACCACTTGTCAGCCGGAAATGTTGTTTCATTCCATGTATGCTCCGTAATCTCGAACAAACTGGAACACTTATGCCAGTCAAGAGTTGTGAATATGTCGTCATGTTAAAATTAATTAAAACCTACAGTTCAAGTAAAAAAATAACTTCACAAATGACAAAGGATAGCTCAAGCCATAGGCTAGTACTTAGTTTAGGTGAATGGACTGGCAATCAACATGGCCCTAGTGGTGATTGTAGGCTGATGCTTGAAAGTTTTAAGGATTAGACATGAGCTGAGGTTTCCCCACAACTTTTTACCTTTTCAGGGTGTGCCTTTTGGGAGCTAGAATATTATTTGTTGGGAAAAGGGAAAAGGGAAAAGAAAAGAAACATTGCTTAAGATTTATTTATTTGAGGGGCACCTGAGTGGCATGGCGGTTGAGCGTCTGCCTTCGGCTCAGGGCGTGATCCTGGCGTTATGGGATCGAGCCCCATATCAGGCTCCTCCGCTATGAGCCTGCTTCTTCCTCTCCCACTCCCTCTGCTTGTGTTCCCTCTCTCGCTGGCTGTCTCTATCTCTGTCTCTGTAGCATAAATAAATAAAATCTTTAAAAAAGAAAAAGATTTATTTATTTGAGAGAGAGAGTGCATATGTGTAAGGGGGGGGAGAAACAGAGGATGAGGGAGAGAATCTCCAGCAGACTCCCCACCTAGCACGGTGCCCCATGAGGGGTGCAACCCCATGACCCTGAGATCATGACCTGAGACAAAATCAAGAATTGGACGCTTAACCTACTGAGCCACCCAGGTGGGCCTATCAAGCAATGTTTTCTTTTCTTTTTTTTTTTTTTAAAGATTTTTATTTATTTGACAGAGATAGAGACAGCCAGTGAGAGAGGGAACACAAGCAGGGGGAGTGGGAGAGGAAGAAGCAGGCTCATAGCGGAGGAGCCTGATGTGGGGCTCGATCCCATAACGCCGGGATCACGCCCTGAGCTGAAGGCAGACGCTTAACCGCTGTGCCACCCAGGCGCCCCCAAGCAATGTTTTCTTAAACACACACACACACACACACACACACTTCCCCTATGGTTCAGAAATGTTGTGCATTACAAACAGAAATTTGTTTTTTAATACAGAAGTGAAAGGAGACTAATGTTTGAACGAGTTAACATTTGTGTTAACCCAAAAAAGTACTGAATACAAAGCGTATACGTAAATCTCAAGATGTTCTGCCAACCATTAAAAATGAAATTTTAAAAAGTTTTTAATCAAGCATTAAATCAGCCCATTTTTGGTAAGGATTAATCTATACCTATGTATATAGAAAAAAATCTGGAAGAAACGATTCCCAATATTAATACCAGATAAGTCTGGATTATAGGACTGTGGAGGACATCAGCTTCTTTTTCATTCCTTTCTGTAATATCTGAATTTTTATCGTGATCACACATTATATATTGTTTTTAATAATCGGAGGGAAAAATCAGAATTCCTATTTTTATGTTTCAAAAATGACAAAAGAGGAAAAACATCTAATAAAATCGAAGTGGGTCAGGGTTGTTCACAGGCCAGGGAGCTGGAGCAAACCAGAAGGACTAGTTGGGAAGTGGCCCAGGCTAAGCCAGACAACTGTGGCTCCCCAAACAATCCCCGCTGAAAAGAAAGTCACCCAGGCACATGAGCCCCTTGAGGTCAGATGGTTCCAGAAAAGCCAGACATGAACACTAGGGGCTGCCAGTCCTAAGAGGAGGGCTCTAGACACAAAGGTCACTTGGCCCCAGTCCTTGGAGAAGCTTCCAGCCTCCATGAGCCAAAGAAAAGCATGGTGACATCAACAAAGAACCACAACTAGTTCAACAAACCACTCGTAAAATTTTCAACATCTTTAGAAATGAGAGGAATACACAAATAAGGCAATAAATCATCACTCTTCATCTCACAAAAGAGTGAAGGATTTTTAAATGCTGGTGAGGGTGCCGTGAGACCAGCACTTACTCACTGCTACAGGGAATCATGGTGGACGTGTTTCTGGAAAGCCACGTGGCAGTGTGGAGCAGTCATTTTAAGATATCCATACCCTTTCAGTAATTCCATTTCTAGAATCTACCCGAAGACAAGCAAACATAAAATGCTTCGTTATCAAAGATATTCGTGGCAGTGTGCTTTGTCATTTTTTTTAAAAAAAGGAAATGACCAGAATGCTGCCCAACCCTAGTTAGAAGGTTAGTTTTGATACAACCTCTCAGTGGGGCATTATATGGCCATTAAAAACGTTGTTTATGGAGTGTTTATAATAACACACGGGAAAATGTTTATGTTACCATTTTAAGTGATACAGTAGGATATAAAATTGTATATAGAACACGATTTTAAATACATAAAAATTCACATAAAAAACTAGAGGAAAATGTTCTAAAATGTTTTACAGTTCCCTGCGGGTTGGTCAGGCTGTGAGTGGGGTTTTTTGTTTATGAGTGGGGATTTTTTTTATTCTTTTTAAAAAACAATTTTGAAAGGATTTACAGGAAAGTTGTGAGAAAAGTACAAAGAACATCGTCCTCTTACCCAAGTTCCCCAACTGTTAACATTCTTCCAGACCCGCCTCATTGCACGCATGTTTGCACACGCTCTCTCCACACATCCTAGAAAATCATTAGTCTTCTTCTGAACCATTGGAGAGCAAGCTGCAGAAAGGGTATCCCACTACCCCCAAATACTCCAGGGTAAATTTCCTTAAAATGAGGACACTCTAACGTAACTACCGCATAACCTTGCAAATCAGGAAGTCAACACTGACACACGTCATCATCCCCCACTCCCCACCCAAATTTCACCAACTGTCCCAACAATGGCCTTTTCCTTGCTCGTCCAGGATCCGATCTAGGAACACACCTGGCATTTAGCTGGGGCTCTCCAGGCTCCTTCACACTGCAACATTTTCTCCCATTTCAAGTCTTTCCTCAAGAGCTATGCAAATTTTTTAAGAGTACAAGCCTTTTTAATTCATTTTATATATTTTTTTAAAGATTTTGTTTATTTGACAGAGAGACACAGCGAGAGAGGGAACACAAGCAAGGGGAGTGGGAGAGGAAGAAGCAGGCTTCCCACTGAGCAGGGAGCCCGATGCGGGGCTCGATCCCAGGACCCTGGGATCATGACCTGAGCCAAAGGCAGACGCTTAACGACTGAGCCACCCAGGCGCCCCGAGTACAAGCCTTTTATTTTATATGGTGACCCTCACCCCGAGGCCTGTTTCCTCAAGCCATGCATTCTCGGCAGGAAGAGCACAGAAACGAGGCCGCCTTCACATCAGGACGCCCATGACAACAACGTGCCCAGCGCTGCTAGGGTTCATTTTGGTCACCTGTTCACACTCGTATCTGCCCTTTCTTTCTCTCGGAAAAATCACCATTTTTGCCTTTGTAACCAATAAATATTTTCTGGAGACCCATTCTTGTATTACACCCATATCCTGTTCCTCAAATATTCACCTGCCAGTCTTAGCATCATTGACAACTCCAGCCTGATTCAGCCACCACTGGACAGTTGCTTCACATTTACTTTTCTTGTTTCCAACATTCCTTCTACATGTATTCTGTGGTGATCTCTCGCAAGAAAGAGCTTTCCCTTCTTTATTTTCTTTATACATCAATATGGACTCGTGGATTCCTGCTTTATTCGGCGAGTTTTATACCACACTCGCACTATTTATATTGATGCACGAACTACCCAGATTTGATCGGTAAGAGCCCCTTCTTTCTGATCTTGTATGTCCTGCTCATTCTTTGAGCACTTCCTTACTTTCTGGCACAAGACGTTTCCGACTCGTCTTGTCCTTTCTCGGCTACGTCTCTGGAATCAGCCCTTCTCCAAGATGCCCTGGTCCACTTTAGTGGAGAATGGTGTTTGGAAGCCAAGACCTGGGAACGTGGTGTGTTCATCACTGCCATGAGCACCGTTGCTTCTAAGGCCCTCTAGAAACTAAGAGATGCAGGTCCGTACGTAAGTAGACGTACAAACTCCTGTAACTATATGCTTACATGTATCTGCACATATACATTAAACTCATGGTTTTAATGTGCATATAAATACACATACATCAATAAGGTCATACCTAACCAGCACCCACAGACCTTCCAGCCTTGCCCCTTCTCATGTTCACAAATCCCCTAACAGTAAGAAACTTGGCTCCCCTTAGCTTCAATGTATTCTATGGGCCCAACATAACCAGTCTCCCAGACAAACCAGCCGCCATTTCTGCCCACCGTCCCCGCACATGCCCCATTCCTCACCCACCAGGCACAGCAATGCCTCCGCGAAGCCCCCCAGCACCTCACCTCTTCAAACACCAGGTAGGACAATAACTCTGCAAAATATTATCTTCGTATATTGCCCCTTCTTACATTTTTCCTGCTTTCAATTTTTTAACGTGAAAGTGGTTTAAGATATAATAAGCCCAGCGCTCCTGGGGAGGCTACGTACCTGGGTCTCCCATGGTTCGTGCTCGTACCCCCGGCAGGCAGAGGGATGCCATCGCTGTACGGTGTCGGAACAACCCCTCCCCACAGACCTCCTGGTCTCCCCCATGCTCTCCCGGCACCCACCCCCACCCCAGGCTGCAGCTTCCGGGGTGTGGCCTTTCCTAGGGGTGCCATGCCTCCCTAGAGGCCAGCCAGCCTCCTCCCAGGGACCCCAAGGCCTTTCACAGCTCGTCTCCCATGGGGCTTTCTCAGCCACAGGAGCGCTTTCCATCTGAAGGGGCAGCCCCGCCACCCACTCCTCCTCCTTCTCATCCTCACAGAGTCAGCGCTGGAAAAAAAAAAACAAATTATGTCAAACCCAGTGAGAGACAGCGTGGGAACACTCATAAAAGATACACAAGTCTGCTTTGAAAAAAGGGCTTTTTTCCGAAAAAGCTTGAACGTCAGGGCGCCTGGGTGGCTCAGTCGGTTAGCATCCGACTCTTGATTTCTGCTCAGGGTCGTGAGACCGAGCCCCGCATTGGGCTCTGCACTGGGCGTGGAGCCCGCTTAAGATTCTCTCTCTCCCTCTCCCTCTGCACATTCCCCCATGTAAAAAAAGAAAAAAGAAAAAACTTGAATGTCAAGGGGCTGCTTACAGAGGAGCAGAAAAGCCGCAGAAAGATGCGAGAAGGAAGATGGCATCAGAAACTAAGGGTGGGGGATGGCTGGGAGGGGGTCTAGTTGGGATGCCGTACACAGAAGTAGACAGATGGACACTTCATCTGCCCCGCAAGCCACCCTGGACAGCCGAGGTCACCGTCCAGACAAGAGCAGGACCAGAGGCGTCCTTCGTCCTCCAGACGTGCTGGGCTCCAGTCAGCTGCTCCTGGCTGGGCCTTCTGCAACAAAGTTAGGGCCCACACGTGGAGCAAGACCCTCCTTGGACCAGGAAATTCTGCTGGCAGATTAAGCCCTGACTCCAAGCTGTCTCCCAGCCATGCTTACCCAGGAAGGGAAGCTGGGAACAAGAAGAGAAGGTCACTTAATTCTCCAGCCGGCCGGCTTTGTCTGGGCCTCATTCCCCTCCCATCCTGGGGCCTGACAGATGAGGCCAAGCAAAGCACAGGGTAGCAAGGCCGTTAGTAGCACCAGGGAGAATAGCAACGGCCAGCAAGACATTCAAACAGCTTACAGCTGTGACAGCCTCTCCCAGGACCTCCGTGTGCAGGCTTCGAGAGGTTACGTGATTCTCACACATCCTCAGCCTGGACGCCGTCCAGCCACCTCTGCTTTTCATGAAGTGGCTGTGAGGGTTAGAGGGAATTCCTCCTGCCAAACTGCCATCAAACTGGGACGTTGGCTTTTTCCTGCCTTCAGAGTCAAACTGAAAGGTCAACTATCCCTGGGTCTCCAGCCTGCTGGCTCTCCTGGTTACCCAGCCCTCTGGCTCAGGCTGGAACTGTACCATCAGCTCCTGGCCCCGCAGGTCCTGGGACTTGCCAGCCTGCCAATTCCTTATAATAAATCTCTTTATACATGTACATACACACACACACACACACACACACACACACACACACACACACACACACACACATATACCCCAATCGGTTCTGTTTCTCTGGAGCTCCCTAATACAGTGGCCCAAAGAGAAGCAGTGAGCTGGCCCAGGTTCCTCAGAACTGCCAGGTAAGGGCACAGGTACCCAGACTCCAAGCACAGCCGCCTCGTCCTCCCCTGTCCCAGTTCACAAGGACTGGGGCCCTCACTTATGGAATAGCAGCCCAGAGTGGCTTCAGCCCAGGTGAGGCCAGGCTACATGGAACAGGTGACCACTCAGGGCGCCAGGCCAGTCGGCAGCAGGCAGGAAGGAGCAGGTGTTTGCAGAGTCACAGAGCCCTGGGTTCAAAATCCAGGTCCTCTGCAAACTCCATTTGCCTTGGCCGTTTGCTGAACCTCTCCAAGCCCCAGAGAGCTTGTAAAGCAGGGATGTTGCACCCTGAAGCAGCTGGAGGATTAACTGAGCACAGGGCCTAGCCCACGAACAAAATGGAGAAGTATTCGTTCTCTCCCCTACTCTTTTCACTTTCCTCCCATGGACACCCGGTGCCAGGGAAGGTGGGCGCCCCTCGCCCATGGATCTCTGGGATCATCCACCCCACCTCCTTTTTTCCTTCTCCTACAAGGCACTCAGAGGACCAGGGGGCTTCTCTTGCTCAGCCCTCAGCACCCACTGGCCTACAGCCCAAGCTGGCCCACCTCAAGGTGGGGCCAAGGCTA
Source organism: Ailuropoda melanoleuca (assembly GCF_002007445.2). Lineage (NCBI taxonomy): Eukaryota > Metazoa > Chordata > Mammalia > Carnivora > Ursidae > Ailuropoda > Ailuropoda melanoleuca. The sequence continues at coordinate 6,406,807 of NC_048230.1, forward strand.
TCACCACTCCCACTCTTCGCATTTTACCCAAATTGAAGTGTTTGAAGGCCACAGACTCCAGAAAGAACATAAGAGGCACTCGAGTAATAGGTTTAACCCCCGGCTCAGAGAAGGATGGGACCGTCCAGGATCTGAGTCTGGTTGGGAGCCAGAACCTGGACTCACCCCAGCTAGCTTTTACAGAGACACAGGCTACACCAGGGATTCTCAGCGCAGGCCCAGGAGCGACAGCAGCGCCTGGGCTCTTGCTGGAAATGCAAATTCTCAGACTCCACCCCAGACTCTAATTAGCCCAAAAGTGTGGGATGAGGCCCAGCAGCCTGTAGTTTAACACGCTCCCCAGACGTTCGGGAACCACTGCCCTAAGCCAATGGCTCTAAACGCTGGTGAACATTAAAATCCCCTGAAGGGGCTTTGCAGCACGTCAGGGACGCTCCTGCAACATGCTAATTTAATTGGCCTGCGCTGGCCCAGCCCAGAGAGCTTTGAAAGCATCCCAGGTGATTCTCCTTGAGAACCCCCCAGGCTAACCCTGTTCAGCTGAATTTCTCACCCTGCATGCTCTCAGATAACTAAGCTGAGGGGACACAGAAGGGCACCTGGGAGGGAGTATGCGCCCAAAGCTAGCTCCTGTCCCTTCCTTGCCATGCCTACTGGCTCTGCAGCTGCCCCTGCAAACCTCTCCTCTGCATTCCTGGAGGGGCTCAGCCTCACCACCTGTGTGGCACTCTTGGCAGGGACGCTAAACGCAAACCTTCCGCCCAGCATCTCACTAAGCCTCAGTTCCTTCACCTGCAACATGGCCATCATAAACTCCCAGCACCGCAGCCGGCGCCAGCACCGCGTCCAAGTTACTGAGGATGATGCTCGGTCATCCAGCCTTCAGTCACCCAGCCTTGCATCACCCAGCTGCCACCCACATGGCCAGTCTCCTACCTTGTGCCTTCCCACCACGTTCCCTTCTCGCCTGCACACATGCTGCCCATTCTGCCTAGAACACGCTTCTCAGCGTCTCTGCCTACAAACTTCTACTTATCCTTCAAGGCCCTACTCAATGGTCACCTCCTCTTTGCAGCCTTCCATGACTCTTAGGCAGGGCTCCTAGAGTCGTAATCCACAAAAGCCTAACTCAAGCTGGTTTGGGCAGAAGTGTGACAAATTTTGGCTTTCAGAACCAAAAGTGGGCTTCAGGCCTGGTGTCTGGTCACCAATCTCCTACTCTTGACACTGGTTTCCTCCAACTTTGCCTTTGTTCTCTAGCAGGCTGCCTTCATGGGAGTGGGTGATCAGATGACCTCCAGCATCTCCAGGCTCACATCCTACCAGTGAGCAGGACCAGCAAGTAAGAGCATCCCCAATCCAGGAGTTCCACACAAGGCCCAAGGCTTTTCAGTGGCCTGGATTGGGTCCCCCACCAGTCCCTGAACCAGTCACTGCTGTCAGGAATATGCTGATGGGCCAGATGGCCTTCAGGCATGTGTCCATCCCTGGAGCCTGGGGATGGGGTCAGCCCAGCCCAAACCAAACCAAACAGAGTGAAAGCAGGGGAGGTGTTCTTGCTAACTTCCCTTTGGGAATCACCAGAGGGGAGATTGGGAACTCGGCCACAACAACCTGCAGCATGTGGCCTCAGCTGGGTTAAGACCCCTCCCCTCTGCTCCGGAAGGCTCGGAGCTCCTCCTCCCTGCAGCATGGCAGTCACCGTATGGCACTTGTCTTTGCATCTGACACTGGCCGCAGAACGTGAGCTCTGAGAGTAGAAATGACAGCCTAGCCAGGTCTCCAGCCGCCATATGACAAATCTCTGACAGCAGGGAGGGCTGCTTCTTGAAGGAGGATAGAGCACAATCATAGCTCTTTGGGCAAGGTGGTCTCTGTAGAGAGAATACCTGTTCACAGTGAAAAGTCCATGATGGGAGGAATGAACTAGGTGAGGAGAGGAAAATCACTCTGAATGATAAAGTTGAGAGTGGGGCGGCCTGACGAGGAGCTGGCAAGAAAGCCTGAGAAGGAGAAGAGGAGAGAAAGCTCTGGAACATCACAGGAGCAGACTTGAGGCCAAGAGGCAGCAAGTGTCTCCCAGAGGATGGAAGAAGAGAGAGCATTAAAGGTGACTGCTGGGCGGGCTATGCCCGACTCCTTCAAAAATTCAGCAAACGTCTGCTACACTCAACAGCCTGTGTTTGCAGCTGACTGGACAGTCCAAGGGCAACGCTCAAAGTTCTGTCGACTCCACATGGAGCAGGGAAAAGAAACTACACACAGGTGGAAAGATGTAGCGAAAGCAAGAAGTCAGTGGAAATATACTAAACACCATTGAATTGAAAATGGTTAGCATGGTCAACTTTGTGTATTTTACCACCATTTAATTTTTTTAAAGAGACAGAGATTGAGAAAGAGCGTAGGGGAGGAGCAGAGGAAGGAAGACAAGCGGACTTCCCGCTGAGCGCAGAGCCTGACGTGGAACCCAATCCCAGGACACTGAGAACATGACCTGAGTTGAAACCAAGAGTCAGATACGTCACTGACTGAGACACCCAGGCGCCCCTTACCACCAATTTTTTTTTTTAAAGAAGTAAAAATGGGGCACCTGGCAGGCTCAGTGAGCGGAGCACGTGACTCTTAATGTCAGGGTTGTAAAGTCAAGCCTCACGTTGGATGCAGAGATTACGTGTAAAAAAAAAAAAAAATTTTAGGGGCACCTGGGTGGCACAGCGGTTAAGCGTCTGCCTTCGGCTCAGGGTGTGATCCCGGCGTTATGGGATGGAGCCCCACATCAGGCTCTTCTGCTATGAGCCTGCTTCTTCCTCTCCCACTCCCCCTGCTTGTGTTCCCTCTCTCGCTGGCTGTCTCTCTCTCTGTCGAATAAATAAATAAAATCTTCAAAAAAAATTTTAAAGTAAAAATTATCTGCATGAGGCACAGGAGGAGAATTTATTGCAAGTAGGAAACCCGAGCCCCAGTAATCCCCAGAGGCAGGAGGGGGGCCTCACTAGTTCTCCCACTGCGCGTACACTTGACTTGGACCAGTTTTTCTTAAATCTTAAGGAAAGAGGGATCCCACAAGGCTCAAGTCAAGTTACTATAAATACATTGTAAGTAATTAATAAATCGCTGTCATTGTTATGATGATTTAGTCCATGACTCTTTCACTAGTACTGAGCTGACAATAAACGTAATCCCATATCTCATCGATTCTAAGATTCTCATCTTTTCACAACGTAACTAATTCTGAAATCAGGTGCACCTCACAATCAATAGCATAACGTCATTGGCAGCACGTTCGCTTTTCTGTTGGTACGTAAAATAGCAATGCTTCTCCCAATCGTGATTCTTGGTCTGTTTCTCTGCGGTCCTTCTCCAGGAGGTAAACCTGGGCATGCCCTCACATCCGTATCCTTGGGGAGCACAGGGACACCCTGACTGTGAGGTGCAATCCTGGGGGGCACGAACTCCGCTGAAAGCCGGCTGGCCTGACCACTTCTATTTTTATTAAATCCGACCCCAGGCCACCAAGGGCCTGTGCAGCTGGGAAGGATGTGTCTGTAAAAGGAAATTAGTTTCTCAGATGTGCAATGTTTGCAGAGGAAGTGAAACGTGGTGTTTACTCCAGGAGCCCTGCGTCCTGCATTTAGGAGTTGCTGTGAGCCTTGGAGGGCCACACAGAGACTCATGGCCCCCAGCCCTCCAGGGCCAGAGGACAGCCCACCTGTGCGACGGTGAAGGACCATCAGCAATCACCTAGCAAATGCTCAAGGAAGTGCTGTTTTACCTCAGATCAGCAAGCCCAGGCCCCTTCCTGAGCCTCCTTGGAGCTCTGCCTCTGACCCCTCAGTCCCAGCTTGTCTTACTCGGACACACACCGGGAGAATGACAAGGGTCTCACCCAAGCCCAGAAGGCTAAGGCTGAGCACAGCCCTTGGAGGAAAGCAGCGGGTGTGGCAGCAAGAATCAGGGACAGGGGGCCAGATAAAGTATCTGGGTGTCGTGTACTTCTATTTGCTAAATCTGGCAATCTTACTCAGGGGCAACCCAAAGGCCACGAATCTCTGGATGCAGTGGCCACTGGACACAGCCCCCTCCTACCGGGGCCAGCATGGAGCCTCCAGGCTTGGTGTTTACGGAGGGGGATGGCATCTCCCCCACTCCCTCACGCTCCTGTGGGCCCAGGCTACCTGCAGGCCCCTCACCTTCTGCTGTGAGCCTCGAAGCCTGCCTCTCTCAAATCAGCGGGTCCAGCTAGGAGCTGGACAGGGCCGGCTTCAAGGGCATGGGTGGTCAGCAGAAAAATGGTCCCCAAAGACATCTGGGTCCGAATCCCAGAACCTGTGACTCTTACCCTATATGGCAAAAAAGACTTGGCCGATGGGATTAAGAATTTTGAGAATGTCCCAGATGATCCGGGGTGGGCCCTAAATGCAGTGTTCTTATGGGACAGAGGCAGAAGATGTGGCTATGGAGACAGTAGGAGGTGTGGCAAGGGAAACAAGAGGAAGGGGGCATAAGCCAAGCTACGCAGGCAGCTCCCAAGCTGGAAAGGCAAGGAAACGATTCTCCCCTCTGCAGTCCTGCCCACAATGGGATTCCAAAGTCACCTGGAACATCAGTGTTACTCAAAAATGGGGCAGAAAGGCCTGTTTTTGTATTAAAGCAATCCCATTGCTTACAGGAGAGCATGCGAATTTCACATACATTTAAACAGTACAAGAAGAGGTTTTGTTTTGTTTTGTTTTTCCAAACATCAGGAGGGTTACCCCTGGCCAAATGCCCAGGACTTCAGGGGGATACCCTAACTCTCCTTTGCTCTCAGGGATGGCCGCCCTGAAGCAGCCACAGTACTTCTCCATCCAGGGCACTCTACAACACCACCACCTCCAGGAAGCTAACAAGGATTGATCACACAGACTTGGTGGTCTCTTCTTCAGCCTACCCTCTATAGATCAAAAACTCCCTGGCCTCTCCAGCCTCACTCACAGCTTCTGCCCCTGATATGCAGAGCTCCTTTGGCGTATTTGTGACACAGACCCTGTCTGGGACTCATTGGTCAGCAACTCCAGCCTGGGCTCCTGGGTCAAGGTCATACCTTATTCAGCTGGTGTTTGAATGGGACTGCATGGGCTTTGGAGTCAGAGCGTCGGGGGTTTAAATCTCGGCCCCACCAAGGACCAGGGGCATATTCTTCCGGTCATTCAACTAGGACTTGAGTGCCCGCTGGGTGTCAAGCACACGCTAGACAAAGGTGATACAACAGCACATTGGGTTGTGTGTTTGCAACTTGGCACCATCATCACCCCTTTAGAGTCTCCTCTACAGAGGGAAAGCCAGAATCCAATTTCCCAGAATCTCTAGGTTCGAGATCGTCAACGAGAGGCATTCAAAAGAGCTTTGGAAGTCAAAAGAGAAGCCATTTCTTCTCTGGAGTGGTTGCAGGCAGATGGCAGACATCAAGTTTGCATCAACTTCCAGGTAAATGCCTGCAAAGTACTTGCAGGTAAGTGAGCGGCCCAGCAGCAGTTTTCTGGAAAGTTCTTTAAGATTCACAACAGCTTCTGGGCAAGCTCTTGAGAATTTTTTCCTTGTCACAACAGACTGAGACAGCTGACAACCAATTCCAGCATTTCTCAAAATTCATAGCGGGCACCCAGTAAGCTCTTGAGAATCACCCACTTTCCTGTGGCAAGTGGAGACCACCAACGCCTCCACTGATCTTGACTCCCTGCAGTCCTCCTGACAATTGTGTGTGTCTCTAATTCCATGGATTAAAACCTTTTACGTATGGAATCTATAGAATGGTTTCTGTTTTCCTGATCAAGCCATAGCTGAAACCAACAGCCCACAAATCAAAGTCCCTGTCCTCAAAAGAGCTTATGTTTCTAGTGGGCTGAGGCAGATCAGAAACAATCAAAGGAATAAATAAAAGTTACTTTGGTGAGGGGCGCCTGGTTGGCACAGCGGTTAAGCGTCTGCCTTCGGCTCGGGGCGTGATCCCGGCGTTGCGGGATCGAACCCCACATCAGGCTCCTCTGCTATGAGCCTGCTTTTTCCTCTCCCACTCCCCCTGCTTGTGTTCCCTCTTTCGCTGGCTGTCTCTATCTCTGTCAAATAAATAAATAAAACCTTTAAAAAAAAAAAAGTTACTTTGGTGAGGGTTGGTCAAAGGGGCCCTCTCTGGAAGGTGACTTCTGAGCAGAGACCTAAATGATCCAAAGGAGGCAGCCATGGCCAGAATTTTCCAGACAAAGGAACAGCGAGTCAAAAGGCCCCCATGAGACAATGAAGATGGCATGTTCAAGAAATAGCAAGAGGCCTTCACCACTAACCAGACTAGAGAAGTACCACCACCACCCCCTTCCAAGATGCCACTAGCGTCTAATCTCCACTTTGAGAACCCACTACTGTCTACAAGGATCTTTCTCAGCTTTTTGTTTACTGGACTATTGGCCGTCTAACCTCGTTATGATACAAGCCCATGTGGTCTGGGCCTCGTCTGGTTTGACACTCTGTCCCCAGTGCCTGGCACAACAACCTACTGCTGGATGTTTAATGTTTGGTGAATGAACCAACCAGTGAATAGTGTGATAAAGGCCATGATGGAGATAGGTTCACTAAACGGCCAGGTGGTAACGTTAAGTCCGCAGGGGCTGAGAGGTGGATCCAGAAGGTATTTCTTACTGACAATATTTGCGGGGCCACTCTGATAAAAGAGAAATGGGCCCAGGTGAGCACAAAAGAGGCCTTTGATGTTGCACATCTGGCTGTTTGTCCAAGCCCCGTGCTCAGTTGGGCTCAGTCTGACACAGACATTCTCCAGGGAAGTGGGAAAGGAGTTTCAAGGCTAATGACTGCTTGTCCTCAGACAACACAGTTCCCCTATAAACAGAAACCAGCTAAGCTTCCAAACCAGGGACGTCTCCAGGTATGTGGGGAAGGCGTCTGTATTTGCATTGATCTGGAACTGCATGGCGGACAGCTAACACATCAACATTTTTTAAAGCCTGGAATGTTTGTCCTGTTACGTTACCGTGGGGACACCCAATACTCAGAATGAGACCAAAAGATGTAACGCCTGAAATCCATTGGCCACAGGCAGGTTGTTAAGGCCTCTTCCCTCTTGGTCCTTCCCTCCCCAAGCTTGTTTTCCCATGATAGTTGAAGCACAGAGGATGGGGTTGGGAACCAATGTGACCTTTCTAAAACACAAATCTGATCCTGCTAAACCAGTCAGGTCTCCTCCTCTGCTTTCAACTTAAATAAAATGCAAACTCCAATATGGTGGTCTGCTGGGCCCTGCATGAGCTTGCCTGCTAATCCTGGTATTTCGCTGTCCCTTTGCCTCTGCCAGGGCTTTCAACGAGCCAAGGGCTTTCACGCTTCAATACCTTGGTAACTGTTGTTCCCCAGCTGCCTGGCCGTTCTAGGTACCTGTCACCTCCTGGTATCCATCACCTCCGAGTGACCTCCCTGACCCTCCTAAATGAAGCAGCTCACCTAAATATTCCCTCCCAGAACTCAATGGTTTTCCTTTCTAGCCTACCTTTAGTGTATAACTGTACATTATACATGGGTCCAACAGACAGACCATCCGCCTTAGTTATAAACTCTTTAATGGCAAAGTCTTTCTACTTGTTTACTCTTCTAATCCATTGGCTAGCACAATGCCAGGCATACAGTAGGTACTCAATAAACATTTGCATTGAATTATTTAGCTCCCGTCTCCACTCTAAGGAAAGGAAGGAGACCAAGCAGCACCATGTCCTAACCCAGGGGTGGAGGGAAGAAACAGTGAGGTGGGGGTACCCAAGGCCATGCAGGGACTCCCAGCTCAGCCCATGCTGAGGAGAGACAGGAAGATTCCCAGCACGTGGTCCTAGTCCCCGGAGAGGCTCCTGCAGTCACAGTCTGGGACAGACTTCTACATCTCGGTCCCTCCCCGGTTACCCTCCAGAATTGGGGGCAGCTGCCTATACTTGGGGCCAAGCAGAACTCACTTCCAGGTTAAATTACCTGGTGTCTGGGAAGACAAGTCATTCCTCAGTGCCTCTTTTTCACCTTAATGATAATACTAACTAGCTTATAGTAACTAGCACATCCTCTATACCAGAAATTGTGCAGAGAGCACTTTACAAGGATCATCTCCTGTAATCCTCACAACAGCGCTCTGAGGTTAAGGTTACTACTATCCCCATTTTTCAGATGGGGATGCTAAGTCTTGGAGAGGGTAGGAAAATTGCCCAAAGTCACACGGCTACTAAACTTGAAGGGCTTGCGCTCTTAACCATTAAGTAAAACCGCTTCCCCTTAAATATAACCTCTTTCTCCCTTCAACCAGCCCTCTGCACCCCCATCAGGCACAGAAAAGCCTGAGGTCCCTTCACTAGACATGAGGATTAGTTAGGGGTGCACAACTGAAGCAGCTGGGTGTTTGGCCTTACTGAGGAGATCGAAAACTCTGAGGGAGAGTGTGGGGATGAATTAGGACGATTAGAAGTATATTAAGCAAACTGGAGAACAGTGTTTTTTAAAGATTAAAAGTATTAGGTATTAACAGTAGCTGCCACGACAGACAGAACTTGAAATCTCAGAGGCTTAACACAGAATGGTCTCTAGCTCGTCCATGTCACAGGCTGATGCTGGTGGCCAGCTCCCCTCCAAGAGGTGACTCGGGAACCTAGGTTTGCTCCCATCTTGCACTGGAGTCCTTCATGCCAGCTGCCTGGAGGCAGAGGGCCACAGTGTGTAGAAGGTTTGGGGCTGCCTTGGTCTGAAAGGGCCATTTTGCTTCCTCTTGCATTTCCATTGGCCAGAACTAGTCACTAGTCTCCGCTAAACTGCAAAGGAGGCTGGGAAATGTAATCCCCTGTGTTTCCAGGAAATTGAAAACAGTGGGATGAACACTACATGGTTTCTACCATATTGTATAAAGAAGTAAAATGTAGGGGTGTTGGGCGGCTCAGTTGGTTAAACATCTGCCTTAGGTTCAGGTCATGATCCCCGGGGTCCTGAGATTGAGCCCCACATCGAGCTCCTTGCTCAGCAGGGAGCCTGCTTCTCCCTCTGCCTGCTGCTCCCCCTGCCTGTGCTCTCTGTCAAATAAATAAATGAAATCTTTTTTAAAAAGTCAAATGTAATACTTGCAAATAATCCAGTTAAAAAAATGGGCAGAAGACATGAATGGACATTGTTCTAAAGAAGACCTACATAAGGTGGCCAACAGACACGTGAAAAGGTGCTCAGCACCACTCATCACCAGGGAAACGCAAATCAGAACAAGGAGATACTACCTCACACCTGTCAGGATGGCTAAAATTAGCAACACAGGTGTTGGCAAGGGTGTGGAGAAAGGGGAACCCTCTTACACGGTTGGTGGGAATGCAAACTGGAGCAACGCTTCCGGAAAACAGTATGGAGTTTCCTCAAAAAGTTAAAAATAGGGGCGCCTGGGTGGCACAGCGGTTAAACGTCTGCCTTCGGCTCAGGGCGTGATCCC